>NC_091131.1:55661740-55961740 GCF_040183065.1 Periplaneta americana | reverse complement strand
GCATGTTATTAAATAAGTGTAAAGTGTTCACTGAATGTTTGCGGAAGTTTAATATTTTTATAATAGAATCAGTGTAATCACGATTGTCATATTTTCCATACTGTTGGTATTTAAATCCTTTCTTTTGAAGTAGGGGAGAAGTGGGTACAAGTAAGATAGGGAGAACAGTGAGACATTTTTTATTAGATGGTAAATTTTGATGTTGAGATGTAGGTAACAGTGGAGTTGTATGTTGCATGAGTAAAGTAACAGTATTTTCATACTCAATTTGATTCTAATTATAAAGGTGATTGATGAAAAAATAATTCGTAATTTTTCACTCTAGAAGTAAAATTTTGGCTTGTGTTTAATGAAGGTTATATTGGATATACAAATGGGATATAAATATGAATATTTTGTTACCTAATACTATGAAATTTGAGATTATGTTTGGCAAAGTTTCGTGTTTCTTGTTTTAATTTTGAAGTGATGGCGTCACTTTTAAATAAACTATGCGTAAAGGGAACAGTGAGACATGCCATTGAAGGGTACATGAGACGTCTCATTGTTCCCATATACCAATGATTTGCAAAAACAAACTGTAATTATATTACATTTAACAGTAACTAACATTAAAAATGAACATACTAGTAACCAATTTAGGAACTGTAGCTTAAAATAATGGATACATTACAATTTAATGGTTTCATAAATAAAAAATTATTCACAAAATTTAAGAAAATGTTACAAAATAATAAAGAATTATATTAAATTATCATCATAATAAGCTTTGTTGTCACCAAAAATTCATTTCATTTTTTCGTAAAAGTTTGAAATGTCATGGAAAATTCACTTTTCCAAATGTTCCAGATGTTTCAATGGTTTCGAAGTCAGACATCAAAATGATTCTAAATAAGCCTACAGAACATGTCAAGATAAAGAGATAGCTTTCCTTCTTTTGAAATAAATGTAAATTATTTCAATGTCCGTTAATAGACACTGTGGTGTCTCACTGTACCCTCCTGAGTGGGAACAGTGAGACATTTGAATTTTTTTGACAAACACGTATTGTATATTATGTCCTTTATCTATTAACATTTTTGTTTATGTATTATTATACTCCATGTTTTAATGTCTTTTTCTATTGCACTTGATTTTTAAAATACTTGAATTATCACTTGCATACATATGTCTTAATATTTTGTGTCTCACTGTACCCACTACTCGCCTAAATTATTAACACACAAAAAGGAGAGATAAATTCTCTTCATTAACTGTTTACTGAAATTGCATTCCGTACCGTTCCATAAGAACTCATCCGCATTAAACAGACTCCATTATAAATCGGCCAATGGCAATATACCACATCTTACTCTGTCTCTAATAATAATAAGCCTACATAAATCTTCAACTTTGTGAAGTTGCCAAAGACAAAGAATGTTAAACAGTAACATTTAAAGTGTGACATTAAAAATGTCTTACAAGTTTGTTTACAATAAACTGAAATTTACAATAGATAATGTTTTACAATAATGAAAATTTGCAGTAAAATAAAAAACAGATAAAAAATAAAGTAGACCGAGAAAATTCAACTGTAATTGAATTGAAATACAAGTGTCGCTGTAAAATCTGCAGATAACCCTTCAAAGCTATCATAGAAATTTCCTTGTTGCTGTTGGGACTCCAAATTTGTGACAGAATGACACGAATTATTTTGTTATGGTCCCTCTAGCGCCCACCATTAATCCGATGACTTCTATATGTCTGAGTTTATATGATGTTTTGTAATAAGGGATAGTTGGTTCATAAATTGTCCTTTTCTCTAGATTAACTTCCTCGGGTTGATTCTGATGCGTCTCGAATCTGATGGTCGGATCCAGAATATAACCTTTTGTCTCTCTAGGTTTAAATGTTATAATATCAATATGCTGATGACTTCTGATACCCGCTATTCCATGGACTTCTTCATAGGTAGTGTAGCCATTCGACTTAAGGCATGTTGCAATTACAAACCTGATCTTGTGATGCCTGCTGTTACTAAGAGTTTCGTCAAATGGGCATGAACCCAAGACATGAGCCAAAGTTTCAACCTCACTGTGGCATCGCCTACAGTGGTTATTGTCTTGAGTTCTGCGTGGAACAGCGCGTACAGGAGCAACATTACCGGTCATCTTCAGCGCATCTCTCCACTCGGGAGTGAAGTCTTTATATAAGCTGACTGCTTTACCTTTTTGTGGCAGTTGGCACCATTTATTAAATTCTTCAGAGCGCAAAATTGTCCTGAGTTTCCCTGAGTCGATTAGACCTCTTTTGTTCTTAATGGTGTCTGGGGAGATCAAATTGTTATACAGAGGTAACTTTCCGAGGTTAGTTTTCAGTTCACTCTCTAAATCTCTTGTGTTGGCAATATATTGATTACCTGATCTCATCAAAAGTTGAAAACTGTTAATTTTTTGAAGGACTGCCTCCCATGTAATTCAAAATAAACCAAGGCCTTCATATTTACTGCCGGAGTAAATAATTGAATCTGGAGTATCTGTAGGTAGGTAAACATGACATTTCTTTCAGTGTTGAATGAACCGTAAGTAGTGTTATTAATTTCAGGTGGTTATTCTTTGAGATACTTCAAACAAAAAAGTTTAATAGAATTTTTCTCGTTTTTGCTTAACTTTCGAGATCAACATTTTTTTATATTAAACGTTTCATACCGTGTTTTGGGAAATCCATAGATTTAATCCTCCTCTTTAACCGTCTCAGTCCCCCGTGAATGGAATTCTCTACCTCATAAGATTAGGGGCTGCCAGACAATAACCACTTTCAAAGAAAGGCTAAACGATTTCTTACGGGCGCAGTCAAATTGAAGTTATAATTGCGATCGAGTTTAATAATTTAATTTAATTTAGGTATGACTATCATTACTATTATTATTATCATTATTATTATTATTATTATTATTATTATTATTATTATTATTATTATTATTATTACATAATTATTTTATTGGTGTTGTGAAGATGAAAAGAATTGTCATTGCATTATATTAATTATGTATTATATTGTCTTGTATTGTATTGCTTTGAATTGTATTGTATTGTATTGTATTAATTATGCTATATTCATAGCATTGTAGTACTTTTCTATCATACTGGTGGAGTGGAAGAGAAGGCTGAATGGCCTTAACTCTGCCAGTTAAAATAAACCATTATTATTATTATTATTATTATTATTATTATTATTATTATTATTATTATTATTATTATTATTATTAATTTCCAATATGCTCAGTACATTTAAGAGCAGTGTATTATGATAATAAAGGATTGAAAAAATTTTAGTTATGTCCTTTAATTGTGCAGAAATTTGATCCGAACAAACGTAACATTGTTCAATTCCTTTGCAGAAGGAAAAGTTACGTATATTGTGCAATAGAATATAGACGAAGATGGACTACTTACTGTACAACGCATGGAAGGTGACTAACGAATAAAATGTTGCTTTTAGGAACCAAGAGGACGCAGAAGTGTCGGACATCCATATAAATGATAGAATCATCAATTCGGAGGCACAACGGACTAAGACTCACAGCATGAAAAATAATAAGAAATTTCTTTATTTTCTGTAGTGGCACAGCATTTTCCTTCAAGCACTGAATAATGAGAAGCAAAACTTAGCAAGTGATGACATGTTAGCAGACTGTTACACCTTGTCGAGTAAAATTTGAGGTTATGTCGTGTGCATCTTGAATAAAAACAGACTCAGCGTCGTACTAACAACTCGGCTTGTTCTTGCTGTGCTGAGCTGCTCTCTTAGCGGCGTGCCTGGAGGGTGCGTGTAGTGGCAGTTACGCACTTTACGCACTTTCTTGCGAGTGGGGAGAGGACCCCTCTCTTGGGTTGTTCCTGTGTGTGCAGGAAGGCTTACCCCCGTCGCCATGGTAACGAGCAGGATCGATCCTATTGCCTTATCGGGATGGTTCTTACTTTGAGTGGAACAATGCACGTCGGCATGGTAACGGTGATGCTGCTTTCCTCCAAGGCCGCCATACGTCGTTATCTGTCGATTGTTGAGCTACGTACATCTCTTCATAGTGAACGCCGAGCACATCACTGGACTTCTAACAGACTAGATTCAGTCGCACTTCTCTCGAATATTTGTCTCCAGAATGACATTTTTCCCGAATTACATCAAATATTGTATCTTACAAACATTTCTTACTCTTGCAACATGCCTTCACTAATTTGGAGTCGTTTGATGTCGCTTTCAAACTATGTAATTATTAAAAGCGAAGGGATGACAATGGAGCAATGGCGAAATTACAATGGTAGAGAAAATAAAAATATTCAAATAACTTGACTCGTTTAACAACAGCGATGAAAAGCCAGGGAGACATTACAAGGTTTTATAAAATCAGTTATGCTATCAAGCAATAGGTTCTGGAGTAAGTAATTTTCCAAGTCCGCAAGCATTTTCTTTTCACTCCGTTTTTTCTTTTGCTATATTGAAGAAAAATTGGTCAATTTTCCAGGCAGAAAAAAAGAAACGCAGCTAATTCACAGATCTTTTGAACATCATATTCGTATGTATGGCACACTATTTCCGGAGGTAGAATTAATAATGCTTCCAAGGAAAATTCGACACCTAAAAAACTGATATGCAGACAAGTCAATGTCCTAGAATAGCAAGCTGAACATAGAATTTAAAAAACCGGTAATTAAAAACAGGTTTATTTACGAATAGAAACTCTTCGATCCATAAGAACGTACTGGTGCAGTAATAGCGGCAGCTTCTCCGACACATAAACATGGCGTATAATCTGCACACTATTTAGAAGGCGTAAGAAATATAGACCGTGTATTGTTGGTCCCTATCACCACGGCATGGCGCGTCCTCAGGTTTCTGATCGAGGAGACGGCCTCCAGATATGGAGCATAGCTGTGAATATATTGAATAAACAGTCGCGGACAGCCGATGAAGGTACATCCTCCAGCTTGGGGGTTGGGCGAAGGGATAACAACCCATCACCGTAAAAAAACAGCTTGTTACGAAACCTCAAAATAAGCTTCGAAATGGAACTGATTCTCTCGCACTACCATACTCGGGAGGAAATTAAACACAGAATAAATATGGGAAATGCCTGTTATTATTCGGTTGAGAACCTTTTATCATCCAGTCTGCTGTCAAAAAATCTGAAAGCTAGAATTTATAAAACAGTTATATTACCGGTTGTTCTTTATGGTTGTAAAAACTTGGACTCTCACTTCGAGAGAGGAACAGAGGTTAAGGGTGTTTGAGAATAAGGTGCTTAGAAAATATTTGGGGCTAAGAGGGATGAAGTTACAGGAGAATGGAGAAAGTTACACAACGCAGAACTGCACGCATTGTATTCTTCACCTGACATAATTAGGAACATTAAATCCAGACGTTTGAGATGGGCAGGGCATGTAGCACGAATGGGCGAATCCAGAAATGTATGTAGAGTGTTAGTTGGGAGCACGGAGGGAAAAAGACCTTTGGGGAGGCCGAGATGTAGATGGGAAGATAATATTAAAATGGATTTGAGGGAGGTGGGATAAGATAATAGAGACTGGATTAATCTTCCTCAGGATAGGACCGATGGCGGGCTTATGTGAGGGCGGTAATGAATCTCCGTGTTCCTTAAAAGCCAGTAAGTAAGAAATATAGAAAAATAGAAAATTCACATCTCTTTTGAGCACCAGTTTTATCGCAGTATCTTCCCGGAGGTCGAAGTAATACTACTTTTATGAAAGTTTCAACACGTATGTAGCCGATCTGCAGACAGTGCAATATTAAAGAACAGTAAGCTGAACACAGAAATATTAGTAAACAGTGATATTTAAAACGTGTTTATTTACGAAGAGAAATCCTTCAAACTAAATGCATTCACTGAGAAAGCACTGGAGCAGCAACGTCGGCAACTTCTCCTACACACACGAATAGCGTATAATCTACACACTGTTCAGCAGGCGCAAGAAGAAGAGAAAAATACAGTAGATAACTCGCATCTCTTTTGAACACCATTCGTATTATAGAATCTTTCTGGAGCTCGAATTAATGCTGTTTCTATTGAAAATTCGACACCTGATCAATTGATCAGCAGACAGGCCAATATCTTAGAATAGCAAGTTGAACACAGAGTTGCAAAAAAAAACGCGTTTATTTACGGATAGAAATCATTCAAACGAAATGCATTCCATGAGAAAATACTGGAGCAGCAACATCGGCAACTTCTCCAACATACCCATTTAGCGTGTAAACTACACATCGTTCAGCAGGCGCAAGAAATAAGAAATCTGTAATTTCCATTCTCCGTAATAAGACATGGCTCAACATCTCTGTTTAATCTCTCTATTCAACTACGTACATAAAATATTCAAATGACTATGAATCGCTAATAGTCTTCCTCGGTGAGTTAATCATTATATGCTTGCCGTTGAAAACTAAGTCCACGACACCGAACTCCTCGAAGGGAGATTAAAATAATTGCAATAAAATAGACTTGAGCCATATTTCTAAGGAAAAGTTGCTTATGCTTTTTATGATTCCGATCATGCTAAGGTTACGATACGTGTTAAAACAGTGACTATTTATGTGCAAGACTTATGAAAACCGAATCGTAAAAAAAATGACTTGCAAAATTTTTCTTTGGCATTTCCGAAAAGAACCTCGATAAACCTCGTCCTTGCCGTTGAAAACTAAGTCCACGACGTTATTTTAAAACTACATAAAACTAATTAATGTTTGAGGAGAAAAATTCGCTCCGGCGCCGGGGAATGAATCCGGGTCCTTGGTTCTACGTACCAAGAGCTCTGACCACTGAGCTACGCCGAATTCAATCCACAGTACCGGATCAAATTCTCCTCCTTCAATGTTTCCCTTTATGGCCTGACTCCATGTTAGGCATATATGTTGACGTATATGTCCAGTGTCAACTGCCATTATACTAGGAGCGCACTCAGCTGAGTGACTTATTTGGCCGGGATTCCGCAGTTAAGTGCACAGTAATCCGTACAAACATATATGTCTAACATGGAGTCAGGCCATAAAGGGAAACACTGAAGGAGGAGAATTTGATCCGGTGCTGTGGATTGAATTCGGCGTAGCTCAGTGGTCAGAGTGCTTGGTACGTAGAACCAAGGACCCGGGTTCGATCCCCGGCGCCGGAGCGAATTTTTCTCCTCAAACATTAATTGTCAATAATACAGATATTAATCTGTATGACAAATTAATAAAACTATAATATTTACATAAAACTAAGTTTAGGTACACACAAATATCTAAGAAGCAAACTGAAAAAGTTTTGTTAAAGTGATGCTCTGGCAACAGTCTTAATCCCTAATTAGTACACTACAGGGTGGACCGCTCGAATGTACCTAATTTCAATTGTATGTGACTGGTAAACGGTTGAAGATAGAAACCTACAGTAACGTTTATATGAAAAGAAAACTCAACAAGTTTCCATTTGCACAACACAATATCTCTACGTGAGCTCCAGCTGTCACTGTGACGATATCGAGGCGGTGAACAATTTCTTGCTAAGCACTTTGGAGTATGTCTTCTGGAATGCTGTCAATAGCCTCTATAGTGCGCTCCCGAAAATCACGGAGGTCTCTAACTGGGGTGGCGTACACTTTACCTTTGACGTAACAACAGAGAAAGAAATCGAGTGGTGTTAAATTCGGAGATCTCGGGGGCCAAGCGATCGGTCCTACCCTACCAATCCAATGGCCAGGGAACACGTTGTCTAAAGTCATACGAACGTCATTGAACCAGTCTGGAGGACCGCCATCTTGCTGGAAAAGGATTTTTTGGCTGCAGGTGTTCAATCTGTGGAAAGAAGAATTCCTCCAGTATGTCAAGATATGTGGTACCACACACAGTTTTCTCGGCGAAGAAAAACGGTCCAATGACCTGCTGCTGTGACAAACCGCACCACACGTTTAACTTGGGACTATCACGAACGTGCTCTTGCATAGCGTGAGGATTCTGCGATCCCCAGATCCGCACATTATGCCGTTTTACTTTACCTGATATATGGAACATGGCTTCGTCCGAGAAGAAAATCTTGGACATAAAATCAGGATCAGCGCTGAGACGGTCTAGCATCGTACTGGCGAATTCCACTCGTTTGGGTTTGTCATCCGACTCCAGACGTTGCATTAACTGCACTTTGTATGCGTACAGTTTGAGAAGTTTGTGGACAATTCGTTGCAATGTTGATTTTGGTACTGTACTTGAAGTTCCCGCGGAACTCTTCTTAATTACTTCCGCGGGCTTCGCTCATACGCGGCTTGAACATTTGCAACCATTTCGTCGGATTTTCTGCGACCACCACCATGCAACACCGATCCTGTAGCTAAAAATATACCGTGCCACTTCTTATTGCTTTTAGCAGTTGGAGCATCATAGTTAAACACTCACCGATACTCCCTTTGAACTCTAACAATTGATTTGAACTCCTCATACCAAAAAACAATTTGCACTTTCATCTGCGGTATCGCCATTTTCGAAACTTGAGCTTTCCTTTCATATAAACGTTACCGTAAGGTTCTATCTTCAACCGATCACCAGTCACATACAATTGAAATTAGGTACATTCGAGCGGTCCACCCTGTATATTAGCAACATCAAGGACAAAAAATGTACCCCTTTAGTCCTCTCCATTTTTCTCCAGAGATACGAGTACCATTGGTAGAGAAATAAACACTGATCTAAAGTGGTAGCTTACAACGTATGAAGTCAGACACAAACGGAACATAGCCTACGGCCATTCATTGGAGGTAAAACATGAGTTGATAATAATAGGCCTACGAGATATTGTAGTAATGCTGAAATGTGAAATATGAATTGTAGAAGAAAGCGAAGAAGTACCTGGAGAAAGTCTTTAGAGAGTTCAGAATTGAAAGTCTATCCTTTCTGACAACGATTAATTCTTTACACTTTTAGATATTGAGCTCCAAGACATCATGTAAATAGACCACGTAATTCCCTAGAAGTTATCAGAAAAATAGCCCGAAGTATCAGATCTCACCCTAGGCACCTTCGACATTTTTTTCGGCAGTTTGCGAGTGAGCACTATAGGGAAAGAGTTTTAATTGATAGAGTTAATCCGATATTAAACGGCTCTTACACCATCCTGTACAGATTTTCTTGATGAAGTGAATGGTAAGAAATAACGGGGAATGCAGTATGAAATTGATAATAAGGGAGGTATTCCTCAGGCTTGGATATTATTTACTACACGCACAATTTCAGTCGCCAGGAATCAAACCCGAGATCTGATAATATTGCTAATGCTGGCGATAGAGGTAGTGGTGGTGATGGTGGTGATGGTGGCAATAATGCAGAAACAAGCGATTAAGAATCCCACATTGGTCCTTTGTCGAACATAAACCTCTTACATTCTTTCCAGCATCGAACACCATTCCACTTTAGTAAGCTGTTAGAAAGAAAGTTCAAAATATCATCTTAAACTGATCACAAAGAGTTCCCATACATTGATACAAAGGTTTAAATACTTCACACTAGATGAAACGCGCAAAGGCAAGGATGGAAATGCTGAGAATTTGGCTTCTAAAACCCCCTTTCAGTAACTGCAGTGTTCCGGAACGTATCAAGAGGTATGACTCAAAGAATAATCGCAGATAACAGTTCCGCATCGCCGAGCTTCCCTTAATTCATGTATTTATTTTTACCCTCACCAAAAGGCAGGAAAGCTAACCATTAAAATTTATAGAGATATCGGTAAAATTTCATCGCACAAGTTGGTACTACCTGAAACCGTGCCAAGATACGAAGCAAGGCTTCCGGCCCGCTAACGGGACAAGTCATTAGATCCGCTCCCTTACGCACCCACAGTTGCGTAGACCCCAGAAATCAATGGGCTGGGGGGAAGGGGGTTGAATTGATTAATTACAGCGTTGTGCGGGTGGCCTACAAATAATGGTTTAGCGGCGGAGTTGTGTTGGTTCAGACGACAACAACAACAAAAACGCCTTCCGATTATCAGATAATTCCAAGTAAATGCAGTCTAAGTTATTTCGGCCATATGTCTGAAATTTATTTGAATTGCAAATCAGAAGGAAAAGCCAATTAATTTCAAGAAAACCAGACAGACTCCACTCAAGATTAATGAAGCAAGGTCCGCTTTAATTAACCCACGCCTCGCCTTCAAGTCTCGGCCGAGCTTCGAACCGGAATTATTTCATGTTTGTAACATCAGTATTATTATTACTATTATTATTATTATTATTATCATCATTATTATTACTATTATTATTATCATTATCATTATTACCATTACCATTATTATTATTATATCATAAAATACCCGACTGAAACCCAGCAGGCACGAGTTCGATTCTTGCAGGATATTGGAGTTTTATCTCCCTTCTACAGCGATTTGAAGTAACATTTATGTCCTCTCTATGTTTATATTATTATTACTATTATTATTACTATTATTATTCTTATTATTATTATTATTATTATTATTATTATTATTATTATTATTATTATTATTATCGGGTATTTACCCATTTCCAGTGTGAATAAATACATAGCCTTATTATTTATCTATCTTAAAATATTTATAAAATATGTCACATTAAAAGAATTCCTATTATTATTATTATTATTATTATTATTATTTTGTATTTACCCATTTACAGTGTGAATAAATACACAGCCTTATTATTTATCTATCTTAAAAATATGTATAAAATATGTCACATTAAATGAATTGCTATTATTATTATTATTATTATTATTATTATTATCATTATTATTATTATTATCATTATTATCTGGTATTTACCCATTTATAGTGTGAATAAATACATAGCCTTATTATTTATTTATCTTAAAATATTTATAAAATATGTCACATTAAATGAATTCCTATTATTATTATTATTATTATTATTATTATTATTATTATTATTATTATTACTATTATCATCATTATTTCCCACATCTATGAAGTAACGGTTAGTGCGTCTGAGAGCGAAACCAGGTGGCCCGGGTTCGAATCCCGGTCGAGGCAAGTTACCTGGTTGAGGCTTTTCCCTCAATCCAATATCAGCAAATGGTACCCGTAGATAAGTATCGGTGCTGGACTCCGGACTCATTTCATTCAAACGCTAAATAACCCGAGATGTTGATACAGCGTCGTAAAATAACCAAATAAAAACAATCGTTATTATTATTATTATTATTATTATTATTATTACTATTATTATTATTATTATTACCTCTCATAAAGCGTACCAAAATTGTACGGCTTCGATTCATTTAGTTTACTCAATTATATACACATTATTAATTATAAAATTCAGGTTGTATTATTGACTTTATTAATTTTTAAGGAGCACTAGACAGGACCCATTTCAGCCTCCCTGAATGTGTGGTAAGCACGACACAGGGCCACCGCTAAGACAACACAGGTGAACACATGATTAAGGACAAACGTATAATCCCGTGGACAGAAGATAAATAATCCCTTCCATTGCCTAACTCAGGAGCTGAACCACGGACCCCTTGGTTAGGAAGCTCATACTCTATCCACATAGCCAAGGGGGGACTAGGTCATGTTTTTAAGAGTAATTTGTTCGGACACGAATCCCGATCGCTTTAGTCGGGAAACTGTCAGCTAATTAACTAATATGCAATTATGCCACTGTTATCAAACTTGTTCCTAATTCGGACTGAGTGCGGTCAGTCAACTGGAATAGCCACCTGTTCCATTACCGCTATTCCATCATCTCATCGCCCTTGAAGAAAATGATTAAATCAGAGCTTTAACTCGTTCGTTTCAGATATGTTAAGAGCACGCTGCATCAATTAGCGGCGATGTTTTCGGAGTGGTCTGTAGTCCCGTCACGCGTGGAAATTTAATACGTGGAATCGATGGCTGCCGCACACCGGAGCGCTTTCAATTTCCCTCGCTCACAATTTTAACTGAAAACCTTTTATGTCGCTTTGGAGGGAAATAGCGCGGCCTAATGGAAATTCCAGAACAATACAACCAGGGCGGGCGAGCTCGCAATTCAAGATCTGTTTTGCTGCATGCTGCCTTGAGGTAGCGGAAAAAAAAGACTATATATCTCATTAGGCCAGCTTCAAGTCTCGACAGCTCTCGCCTACTTCATATTCTCATCGTTATTCTCATCATCATGCAATCAGTTTGAGTTCCAGTCCAGAATCTCGAGACTGGTATCTTCAACTTCGTTGCCTAAAATCTGATACATCACCATAAAGTGTTATAGCTTCGTTTTATCCATACGCATTCTTTTAAGCTTCTTAAATAACGACATTGTATAAATTACTTGGTTATCTTGCGTGGATGGGATTAGTGATATCGTGGTGATATTTCGGTGAAATGATTTCGGTAAAATCATCATAAAACTGTTACTCACTTACAAATGGCTTTTAAGGAACCCGCAGGTTCATTGCCGCCCTCACATAAGCCCGCCATCGCTCCCTATTCTGAGCAAGATTAATCAAGTCTCTACAATCATATTCCACCTTCCACAAATCCATTTTAATATTATCCTCCCATCTAAGCTTTGGTCTCCCCAAAGGTCTTTTCCCACCAGGTATTCCAACTAACATTCTATATGCATTTCTAGATTCAACCATACATGCTACATGCCCTGCCCATCTCAAACGTCTGGATTTAATGTTCCTAATTACATCAGATGAAGTTCTGCTTTGTGTAACTTCTCCATTCCCCTGTAACTTCAACCGTGTTAGCCCCAAATATTTTCCTAAGCACCTTATTCTCAAAAACCATTAACCTCTGTTCCTCTCCCAAAGTGAGAATCTAAGTTTCACATGCATACATAACAAGATAGTATGAGAGAAATAAAATAAACAGACCAGTATATCTCCGAATGCGTACGCTCAATACAAAAATATAATAATAATAATAATAATAATAATAATAATAATAATAATAATAATAACAACAATGATAATTTATTATTATATTTAAATGTTTATCACTGAACTTCTAAACTTCCTCTGCAGTGGTTCTGAGGTAGCGTTGCTCGCTGCCCATGCACGCGATCCGTAGTTCGGTTCCCGGCTTAGGTAAAACAAGAAATTTATCTTCCGTTTACGGGACTGGGTACCGCGCCGTGGCGTCGTGGTCTGAGGCATCCTGTCTCGGAGTCGCGTTGCGGAATGCGCGCTGGTTCGAGTCTTCATAGGGGAAGAAATTTTCTCATGACATTTCGGCCAGTGTATGGGACCGGTGTCCACCCAGTATCGTGATGCACTTGGGGAGCTACGATAGGTAGCGAAATCCGGTTACACAAACCAGTTATAACGGCTGGGGGGCTCATCATGCTAACCAAACGATACTTCCACTCTGGTTGGATGATCGTCCACCTCTGCTTCGGCATGTGGCCGTGAGGCAAGCAGCCGATTGGTGCGCCACGGATTATTACGGGACTGAATTGTTATCCGTTGTCTTGTGATTGTCCTGTGATGTCTCTGCGGTAGCTTTGAATTGTGCCAATCCCATATCCAAAGAAGCTCGCAATGTGTAGATATCTGGTGTTGATTCAGAGACAATATCTTCCCTTCCTACACTGCAGTGGTCTGTAAGTCGGTAGGGTACTAACATATAGGCCTAGGGGCAATTAACTGAGAAAGAAATTAAGAAAAAAGAAAGAAACAAAGAAAAGAAACAGAAACTAAAAGAAATCAAAATGGAAGAAAGAAAAGAGAAAAGAAAGAAAGAAAGAAAAGGAGACGAAAGGAAAGAAGGAAAGAAAAAAAGAAATTGTATTTTACATGTCGGCCGCTAAGACGTTCAACTTAAAATTGCGTGAAAGCCACTGTTATGAGTTTCATTTCCTTCCATAGCATATATTTTGTCAGTTGCCAGAGTAATTTCCTATATCGTTTCAGGTGTTCCGAACTTGTGCAGTCAGTCCCGCACAGATTGACAAAATCTGCAATATAAGTCATGAAATGTGTTTCAGTAGCACTTTACCAACACTCATTTAAGCGCTATTAGTACATTAACACGTCGCCTTTATCTTGAAGTACATTTATAAATAGAAGGCTGTAAAAAAGAGTTTCAGGTTCTACCAAAGCTCTCGGTACTTGGGGTCTGGATCCAGTTGGCTGCGTTCAGCGGAAGCGGAACGTCTCATAAATGTTTGCACTACACACTGGCAGATGTTTAAGGAAAGGAAACAGATAAAGCAGGAGAAGAACAAGGAAATAGATGAAAGAGGACAACAAGAGGAATTCGATTATAACAGTATGACTGTGAACTAAGAGAAAAAGGATACGAAAGACAATATAAAGAAGAAGAAAGACTCCACCGTTGTGTAGTAACAGTTAGCGTGCCTGATCGTGGAACAAGCGGGCTCGGGTTCAAATTCTAGTTAAGATTTTTCCGGGATTTCTCTTCAATAAAGAGCAAATGCTGGATAACTTTCGGCGCTGGACCCTGGACTCATTTCGCTCATCTTATTCAGGTGCTTGATAACCATTGCAGTTGATAAAGCGTCGTAAAATAAATAACTTTACTTTCCTTCCGGTGGAAATCATGCTGAGAATTTTATCGCCATCTAAATTGAATCATCTCAGACTAAGTTCTACTTCGCGAAATTTGGGTTCAATGGATAACGTGGTAACCGCTATATCGAGGAAGACACGATGAAGGTAAAGAAAGAGACGAATAATGAGAGACCTGTTAAACTTTAACTAGTCTCAGCACTCTGTTCTTTGTTCATTTTTTTCCTTGCACTACACTCATTATACTGACACCGGCACTTTGACAAACACTGATTGCTATTTACACTATTTACTTGACACTTTCTCAACACTGACTTTACTATTTACAAAACTTGTCTTACACTTTCACTAATACTGACTTTACTATTTACAATATCTTAACACTGATTACGTTATCTATTTACAATGACCTTCCCTAGTTCCTTCCACAAAACTCTGTTCTTTGCTGTCCTCGACCACTGTTTCCCCGCCTCTTTGGTAAACATGTCAGACCATCTGAGCCGTGGTCTTCCCTGTCCTCTCTTTCCGACGTAGGAGTCCCACATCGTGACTGCATGGGTCCATCTTGTCTGATGTAGTCTCGCCACATGTCCCCCCCAGGTCCACTTCGTTGCCGTGGCTCGTTCTGCTGCGTCAGTAGTGTTCGTCAGTCTTTGTAGTGTTTCGTTTGTCATTCTGTCTCGTAGCGTGGTGCCCACTATTTTTCTTTGCATCTCTCTCTGGCATGTTTGTATACTTGAGCGTTGTCTCTCGGTCAATGTCCAAGTTTGGCAGCCGTATAGCAAAACTGGGATTATATATGTCTCTAGTGTGTCTAAATTGTGAGAATAGAAAAAGAAAGAAAGAGGAGAGAGATAGCAGAAAATTAAATAAATTGTGCAAATAGAAGAAGAAAAAGAAATAGGAAGAAATAGAAAACAAAAGAGTAATAAATTGTGTAAATTGAAGTAAAAAAAGAAAGAAGAGGAAAGAGAAAGCAAAAAAAAGAAATAAATTGTGGCAACAGAAGAAAAATAAATAAGAAGATATAGAAAACAGAAAGAGGAATAAATTATGTAAATTGAAGTAAGAAAGGAAGAAGAGGAAAGAGAAAGCAAAAAAAAAGAAATAAATTGTGGAAAAAGAAGAAAAGAAATAAGAAGAAATAGAAAGAGAAAGAGGAATAATTGTGTAAATTGAAGTAAGAAAAGAAAGAAGAGGACGGAGAAAGCAAAAAAAAGAAATAAATTGTGAAAATAGAAGAAGAAAAAGAAATATGAAGAAATAGAAAGCAGAAAGAGGAATAAATTGTGTAAATTGAAGTAAGAAAAGGAAGAAGAGGAAGGAGAAAGCAAAAAAAGAAATAAATTGTGGAAAAAGAAGAAAAATAAATAAGAAGAAATAGAAAGCAGAAAGAGGAATAAATTATGTAAATTGAAGTAAGAAAAGAAAGAAGAGGAAGTGGAAAGCAAAAAAAGAAATAAATTGTGAAAATAGAAGAAGAAAAAGAAATATGAAGAAATAGAAAGCAGAAAGAGGAATAAATTGTGTAAATTGAATTAAGAAAAGAAAGAAGAGGAAGGAGAAAGCAAAAAAAGAAATAAATTGTGGAAAAAGAAGAAAATAATTGAGAAGAAATAGAAAGCAGAAAGAGGAATAAATTATGTAAATTGAAGTAAGAAAAGAAAGAAGAGGAAGGGGAAAGCAAAAAAAGAAATAAATTGTGAAAATAGAAGAAGAAAAAGAAATAGAAAGCATAAAAAGGAATAAATTGTGGAAATCAAGAAAACAAAGAAAGGAGATGAAAGAGTAAGCAGAAAAAGGAAAAAATGTGAAAATAGAAGAAAAGAAAGAAGAGGAAAGAGAAAGCAGGAAAGGGAATAAATTGTGTAAGTTACATACAAGAAAAGAAAGAAGAAAAGGAAAGGGAAAAAAATTAATCAATTGCTGAAATACAAGAAAGATAAAAATAGGAAAGAGAAAGCAGAAAAATGAATAAATTATAGAGACAGAAGTAAAGAAAGAAAGGGCAGAGAAAGCAGAAAACAGGTAAATTGTGGAAATATAAGAAACGAAGAAGAGGCAGAAGAGAGGTAAGAAGAACAGTAAAATGAAAACAAGTATAAGTAGAAGGAAGACAAGAGAAAGAAAAGAAAATAAAGAGCCAGAAGAGGAATAAATTAATTCGCGAAAGGGAATCACAGTGAGGAAGACATTGGGAGGTGATATGGAAGAAGAAGGAAGATAACTGAGGAAAGGACATGATGAAATAAGGAAAGGAAAAGGAAAGGGATGAATAAAATGATTTGAATAAGAAAACACAACAAAGAGGAGAGACCAGTACAAGAGAGACAATTGTCAGAAGAAGAGAAGGAAGATTACGAAGGATATGAGAAAAGAGAAGCGGAGGAAGAACATAAATAGGAGACCCAGGGGATGAATTTGACCGAATTGAAAGAAAATAAGAAAAAGGAAATGTCGATGAGAGAGAGGAAACGGCAGTGCTGCTAATGTGTCTGGACTCCGTTCCATCTCATTATTCAGTCCACACTGCCACGCAGATGTGGGGCCTTCCAGGGTTGGAATGCGTGGGGGGATGAGTTTGACCCTTGGACGGGCACACGACCCCTTATCATTATGCAATCCTGCAATTCCGTCTCGGAGCAGTTAGTGGTGACGTCACAGCCATTTGCAGGCATGGCATCCGTGCAGACTCGAACCCGAAGTGGGAAGGGAGAAGTGAAGCAACCCTCATTTGCTGTGCTTTCATCCCTCAAATGAACCACAGCTCCCTGCTATGAAGACATTCGACAACAAGTTTTAAAACTTGCCACTCCTGCTTTCCTCTAATTAGTTTCGTGTCCAAGAAATAAACACATCGCAGAAAACAGAATAATAAGTGAGATACCGAGAACTTCATTTTATATCAGTGTTCCAATTCTACTTCATGGATGTTGTACAAAAAGCGCCAATAAAATAAGAACGATTTTAATAATTAATAACCTTGAAATAACTTCACACAAGGGGATAGCCTTAGTCCGAACCTGTTTATCATATTTATGGATGAAATAT
This sequence comes from Periplaneta americana, assembly GCF_040183065.1. Taxonomy (NCBI): domain Eukaryota; kingdom Metazoa; phylum Arthropoda; class Insecta; order Blattodea; family Blattidae; genus Periplaneta; species Periplaneta americana. The sequence goes on along the minus strand of NC_091131.1, from coordinate 55,944,157 downwards.
ATAAGATATGTAAACGGAGAACGGTAAAACTAAAGTTGGGAATTGGAGGCTACGACCACTTTATCTCCAAGCACTACTGTATGCAGATGACATTGTATTAATAGCAGACACACAACAAAGATTACAAAACATGATAACTGAATGGAATGAAGAACTATTAAGAAAAGGGATGCTGATTAATATTAATAAGAGTAAGACCATGTGGATATCTAAAGAAAATAAACATAATGAAGAATTACAGTACATTATGCAACGAGCCTATAATGGTAATTAAGACGCGAGTATGTTTATGAAACGAGCTTGAGCTCGTTTCATAATTTTCATTTGAGCGTCTTAATTACCATTATAGACAAGTTTTATACGACTTTTTATGTTCGACCATATTTCTAACTTGAAATTATTCATAAGTAGTCATGTTATTCTTATCTGACTGGGAGCGGAACTGACCTAGTGCAATATCTCGTAAATTGTGAGATGTGCGCAGACGCGAAAGTATTGATTTTTTCCGAGAAACATATGTCATTGACCTTGATATAATCTAGAGAGTAAAATAAACATTAATCTTGATATAACCTTGAAATTGATTTAGACATTGAAAAAGTAGATGACAAATTGAACTTATTTGAATATTATTTACAATTAACGCTAATTATTATAGTAACAGAACATAACCTTCTGCGACAGTATTGGATTTCCAGCCTCCGTGACGTTTCGCTAGTTGTCTTTCGATTGCATATCCGAGAATAATCGATACTTGCGCTTTCATATTGCTACAATGGTGTTTTCTGATTGGTGGAATACCTGAACTTTAATGAATAGGTGTACTTCAGTGAGGTCCATTAAAGGGCTGCTACCAGGTGTATAATTACTACATTTCGGCATGGTCGAGCATAAAATATTATATGCAACGATCAGATACTGCAAAGAGTATAAAGTTATAAGTATTTAGGTATTATTATCAGCAGTGATGGAAGAACAGAACAAGAGATACTAAATAGAATTAAAAATACAACAACAGCCTACTACCAAATAAGCAACATAATAGTTGGAAAAAAAAAAGAGATCAATATCAAGACCAAAATGCTAATATATAACTCTATAATAAAACCAATACTACAATATGGAACAGAAAGTGTACCGCTAACTGACGAATACAAAAGCAAGATAACTGCTATGGAAATAAAGTATGTCCGGAAAACGATAGGAAAAACTAGAAGGGATCGAATAAGAATGGAAGAAGTAAGAGAAGAGGTAAAACGAAAGAAATCCGTAATAGAGAATATAGAAGAAAATCAACTAAAGTGGTTCGGACATGTGTATAGAAAGACAGAGGAAAAGAAAGTTAAACAGGTAATGGAGATGCGAGTGGAAGGAAGGATAGGAAGAAGTAGACCAAGATTTAAGTGGGAAAATCCTATACAGAACATTGTGCAACAATGTGGAGGGACAATGGTTGAAATAAAGAAAATGTGTAAAGATAGAGAGATTTGGAAGAGATGGACGGAGAGAGGTGAACCCGACGCCTAACAGCATCAGGGATTGGAAGAAGAAGAAGAAGAAGAAGAAGAAGAAGAAGAAGAAGAAGAAGAAGAAGAAATAACTTCACATATTTCAATTATTGCTGCACATTATTAAAAAATGCGAAGACTAAGAGGAAGGCAGAAAATTGGAAAGGTTGAAGAATGCTGGGTTTGCAGTGAAAGACCTGCCCATGGACAGAATGCGTATGCATGTATGTATGTATGTATGCATGCATGTATGTGTGTATGTATGTATATGTGTATGTATGTATGTATGTATCGTTAAAGACAGAATATGGAACATCCATGCACGATGAATAACATTTTCAAAATGATCACCGCAAATGGAAATACAATGATTTAAACGTTCTTTAAAATTGCCAATAACTCTCTGACACATGTCGTCAATGAAGTTCTCCACGTTTCTCTTCAGGTCAGAGATGGTTGTGAAACAGTTGAAACTATTTAACACAAACTCCCAAGCTTGCTTTGTGTTCTCCAATGCCATGAACAAATAACTAATAGTTTCTCAATATTAATAAAATAAATCGTTCATATTTTATTGGCGCTCTCTGCACATAATTATTTAATGTGTCTTTTCGGCTGCTGAAGTTATCGATAAACGAGATTAACACATAAGGGCAGTAGTGTGATACTAATGGTAACGAAACCCGATTGTTTGTGGCGAGAAGCCATCATCATTGTGCTAAGAATAGATCGTGGTGATAGCGATAACTGTTGTGATAATTATTGAGATTATGATGGTGGTGGTGGAGATGGCGGTCATGGTATGTTGCCAGACACCAATAGAGATGAGAGTGGTAACAGATGGAGGTGGTAGTAATAAGGAAGGTTCGTGAATTCGAATCCTGCCTCGAGCATGGATGGCTGTCCTTCGTTAATGCTCTGTCCTATATGTGTCTCTGTGGATGCCTCTACGCTCTGCTGGCCCCACTCTAGTGAGCGTCTAATAGAATCGTCCCCTACAGAAATTGGTATGTAAAACCTATGAGAGGGAAGAGTGAATGACCAATGACAAAAAAATAGTGTTTGTATGTAAACTGACTGCTGTTACAGATATAAGGTTTGTAATAATAAAAATAAAAATGATAACAGAAGATGGGAATAACATAGATGAAAGTGCAATAATAATGAAGATGTCAATATGGATTAGTCTAAAGGTGACAAAAGGAATAAAGATGGCAATAGTGATGAAAGAGAAAATAGGGATGAAGATGACAATAGGGATTAATGTGACAATATAAATTACTGTAGAAATGGGGATGAATGTGCCAATGGGCATGCACGAGACAATGGAGATGAAGGTGGCAATAGGGATGAATGTGACATTAGGGATGATTGTGGCGTTAGGGATGAATGTGGCAATTTGGATTAATGTGACAATTGGAATTAATGTGACAATGGGGATGAATGTGGCAATTGGGATGAATGTGGCAATGAGGATGAATGTGGCATTAGGAATTAATGTGGCATTAGGATTAATGTAGTAATGAGAATGAATGTGGCATTGAGATTAATGTGGTAATGAGAATGAATGTGATATTAGGAATAAATGTGGAATTAGGATTAATGTGGTAATGAGAATGAATGTGACATTAGGAATTAATGTGGCATTAGGATTAATATGGTAATGAGAATTAATGTGACATTAGGAATGAATGTGGCATTAGGAATTAATGTGGCAATTGGGATTAATGTGGCAATGGGGATGAATGTGGCATTAGGAATGAATCTGGCATTGGGATTAATGTGGTAATGAGAATGAATGTAGCAATTGGGATTAATGTGGCAATGGGATGAATGTGGCATTAGGAATGAATGTGGCAATGATGATGAATGTGGCAATGGAGATGAATGTGGCATTAGGAATGAATGTGGCAATTGGGACTAATGTGACAATGGGAATGAATGTGACATTAGGAATGAATGTGACATTAGGAATGAATGTGGCAATTGGGATTAATGTGGCAATGGGGATGAATGTGGCATTAGGAATGAATGTGACAATTGAAATTAATGTGGCAATGGGGATGAATGTGACATTAGGAATGAATGTGGCAATTGGGATTAATGTGGCAATGGGATGAATGTGGCATTAGGAATGAATGTGACAATTGGAAATAATGTGGCAATGGGGATGAATGTGACATTCAGGATGAATGTGACAATTGGAATTAATGTGGCAATGGGGATGAATGTGACATTAGGACTGAATGTGGCAATTGGAAATAATGTGGCAATGGGGATGAATGTGACAATTGGAATTAATGTGGCAATGGGGATGAGTGTGACATTAGGAACGAATGTGGCAATTGGAAATAATGTGGCAATGGAGATGAATGTGACATTAAGGATGAATGTAACAATTGGAAATAATGTGGCAATGGGAATGAATATGGAAATGAGGATGAATGTAGCAATAGAGATAAATGTGGCAATAGGTAGCCTATGAATGTGGTAATAGGGATGAAGGTGTCAGTAGCAACAATAATAATGTTGACGTTAATGCTAGCGATTATGGTAATAATCTTAGTGGAGGCGGGTTTCATTATGACGGAATGGTAATGGCGATAGTCAAAGGAATAGTAGTGGTCATGGTGATTGTGGGTGGGTGGGTGGGTGGAGTTGTACAAATACAGTAGCCTACAAACAACCGACCAACCCTGGAGCATAGAACATTCCCCGTGAAGAAGCCTTGCGAGGTCTACAATATTCAAATATTCGACCTTCACATGAATCCTCGTATGTTTACTACATTCTCTAGTGCATTCGTACTGAATGGTAGCATGCACGGATGGGGCAATGGCCGCCCCCGCTCGGAAATGAATCACTTGTTTCTGTGAACTGTGCATGAGCCCGGACGGGGTTTGACGGCTCTAAAAACGCGGAGATAACACGGAGTAAGGGGAGGGCGACAACCCCTCTTTACTTGCACGAACACTGCTATACATCAGCTGACTCTATCCGTCACAGCTAACAAGACTCGCCGATATGAATTTCTGTTGCGCAAATAAATTTAACAAAAGCCGAGCGTATGGCGTTCAATCAGCGTGACATCCCCATCAAACTGCCATCAGTGACACATGTTCACCCGCTGCGGAGACGTGCAGCAGCACAAAGCATTCGTCCCATCTTTAACTCCACTGCTGCGGTCACCTATGTTATCGCCACGATGTGCAGCATTTCATATTCCATTGCTATGGAAACAGTATAAGAGAAGTTCGATTTTATATCGGGAATACACCGGCGTATGCGAAACTCAAAAGTATCAGTACTAAGTTGCTAAGACAACATGCAAATGAAATGAACAGATATAGATAATGCATCTAAATCACACACGTTACATGTTCAGTGTAAGGACCTGCATGAATTATCAAATATGTGTCAAATACTTCATTTGAGTGAAATTTCAAGGTCGTTAGGAAGAAAATAATTGCTTTGATGTAATTTTTAAATAGCCGCTGTGCTCCAGTCTCTTTACTCTATGCTCAAACTTCTCCGTTGAATTTTAATTTTTTTTATTGGGTTATTTTACGACGCTGTATCAACATCCAGGCTATCTAGCGTCTGAATGAAATGAATATGATAATGCCGGTGAAACGAGTCCGGGGTCCAGCACCGAAAGTTACCCAGCACCTGCTAGAACTGGGTTGAGGGAAAACCCCGGAAAAAACCTCAACCAAGTATCTTGCCCCGACCGGGATTCGAACCCGGGCCACCTGGTTTCGCGGCCAGACGCGCTGACCGTTACTCCACAGGTGTGGACTCTCCGTTGAATATTCTGAGTTCGATTATTTTAAATTTTTCAACATTTATTATGTAATATCTCAGACAACAATTGAGATAATTGAATAAAATATAGGGGAGAGTCGGGTAGTATCGGACATCGGGTATTATCGGACAGTGAATTTCTTTTATCTACCACACGATGATAGTAACTGATTGATATGGTTACGTTTCTGTGATGTCGCATAGAGAAACGTAACCATGTCATTCAGGTACTACCATATGGTGGTAGATGAAAGAAACGCACTGTCCGATACTACCCGACTCTCCCCTAAAGTTCAAAGAATGCAAGGAAGACTAGGCCCTATAATATTATCTATGCGATTTTTAGACTTCCTCGGTAAACATGATCAGCAGTATGTTTCAGAATAGTACATCGTGTCCTAGAAATGTCAATTTTCAGGACGTAGTTGAATACCCGTAAACTAATTCTGATCAATGAAGACTGTCAGTTATTGTGTCACACTTAATTACAATTAATGGCTTTTAAGTAACACGGAGGTTCATTGCCGCCCTCACATAATCCTACCATCGGTCCCTATCCTGTGCAAAATTACTCCAGTCTCTATCATCATATCCCACCTCCCTCAAATCAATTTTAATATTATCCTCCCATCTACGTTTCGGCCTCCCGAAAGAATTTTTTTCTCTCCGGCCTCCCAGCTAACACTCTAAATGTATTTCTGGATTCCCCCATACGTGCTACATGCCATGCCCATCTCCAACGTTTGGGTTTAATGTTCCTAATTATGTCGGGTGAAGAATATAATGCATGCATTCTGCGTTGTGTAACTTTCTCCATTCTCCTGTAACTTCATCCCTTTCAGCCCCAAATATTTTCCTAAGAACCTTATTCTGAAACAACCTTAATCTCTGTTCCTCTCTCAAAGTAACAGTCCAAGTTTCACAACCATACAGAACAACCGGTAATATAACTGTTTTATAAATTCTAACTTTCAGATTTTTTGACAGCAGACTAGATGACAAAAGCTTCTCAACCAAATAATAAAACGCATTTTCCATATTTATTCTGCGTTTAATTTCCTTCCGGGTGTGATTTATATTTGTTACTGTTGCTCCAAGATATTTGAATTTTTCCACCTCTTCGAAGAATAAATCTTCAATTTTTATATTTCCAGTTCGTAGAATATACTGGTCAGGAGACATAATCATATTCTTTGTATTTTCGGGGTTTACTTTCAAACCTATCGCTTTACTTGCTTCAAGTAAACTTTCCGTGTTTTCCCTAATCGTTTGTGGATTTTTTCCTAACATATTCACGTTATCTGCATCAATCATTGTGTCATAGGCTACTTTACTATGAATACAATACAATAGAAGGCAGATTTGGTGCAAAACTCCTTCCATAATGAAGGAAGTGTACACAATTATTAAATATAATAATATAATATACAAATATTTTCAAAAGTGAAGCTATATATAAGAGTGGGTAAGATTAGAACACGATTTTAAGGCGTTTGAAAATGCTTGATTATGATACAACAGGGAAATGAAACCTTAACTTATTGCAATATATTATGCTTATGCCGACAGTGCTCAAATGTAAAGGTCAACAGAAAGCGGCAACTTGGCATTTTTCATGTTATCTCCAATATTAAGTTCTAAGCAAATATTTGTACTGTCTATTGTAATTGGGGCTTCTCCCAGTTACAGACATAAATAAATAATTAAATAAAGAATATAACAGCTATCGCAGGCTTTAGTGGACCTCCACTTTTTATTAAGGACCGATTTCACCAAACATATTTAACTTTAATGTTACTTAAAATCTTTTAAATTGACATTTAAAGAGACAATACATGTCACCAAAACAAATTAGGCTTTAAGCTCTCATTAAACTTCACTTAAGTTAATTGGTCAATATTTCACAATTTAAATAATTAATCCTGCATTAACGACCATAATTGTCATAATGGCGAGGAGAATGACGGAATTTATATTTGAAAATATTTATTTCTTACCAAAATGGGCAAGGATAATTTCCGAAAGGGAATACTATTTCAATATAGCGAACGAAACAGATTTGCAAATATGGTTCAGGCTAAGAAAACATCAGTGCTGTGTATCCTTAATAGTACAGAAGGCGATTTACAATTTCCAAGTGATATATATAAGTACTTCATAATTATTTAAATTTATTGAAGAAACGTTTAATCAATCTAAATAAAGCAGCTAAAGTAGTATGAATAACAAATTAATTGTGTAGGCGTAATAATAAAGGCATTGAAATAGTGCAAACACATCAAGTCTTTCCATTTCCATTTTGCTTATTGCATATTTTCTGGCGTCTGCTTTCTTATTATGCCATTTTATCTTCTATATTGCTGAAGACTGGGATGAATTTTTTCTGCATTGAAATCTCTATCTACCGTTTCCAACCTATCTTCATTTTTTCTGAAGTCTGCCCATCCGTCATTCTGTTTTCGATGATTTAAATGTGTTTTGAGATCACTTTCACTTATGATGGCATGTTATTGTTGTAACATAACAAACAGACTTATTTTAATTTTTTTATTTTATTGGGTTATTTTACGACGCTGTATCAACATCTAGGTTATTTAGCGTCTGAATGATATGAAGGTGATAATGCCGGTGAAATGAATCCGGGGTCCAACACCGAAAGTTACCCAGCATTTGCTCGTATTGGGTTGAGGAGAAAACCCCGGAAAAAACCTCAACTAGATAACTTGCCCCCACCGGGATTCGAACCCGGGCCACCTGGTTTCGCGGCCAGACGCGCTGACTGTTACTCCACAGGTGTGGACGCTTATTATAAAGGTCAGTGTCTTCATTGACAGGGCACATGGCTTTCAAAATTACAATTTCATCACGATTCCGAAGGCCGCGATGACTTAATTAGGAGTTAGATTAAATGACTTTATTTTAAATTCGTAGGTATTAGTTTGGTGAAATTCAAACGAATTAAATATGATTTAACTTCCGTATTTAAGTTAAATTACAATTATTTAATTATGGATTGGTAACATGTTGGTGAAATTGGCCCAAAGAGCGGCAGAAGAATAAATTATATTGTGATTTTCCATGAAAGAAAAAAAGATATTGCAGTATTTAATATCTTATATATTTTTTTCTTAATGATGTAAATGAGATTAGACACATTTCAGCAGTTGAAGACTATTAAAAGACAAAACAAGAGAATGTAACACGACGCTAAATTGAAGGGTTCAGAGCCATAGTGGGCCAAGCGCCATATATTAAAAATGGAGGAAACAAGAATTAAAATTAAATTACTACTATAATTCAATGAAACATATAGCAAGTAATATAAAGTATGCACATTAAAGCTAAATGATACGTCAATCTTCATTAAGCTATGGTATTCGCCTACATTTAACCTTTGCTTTTCCCCATTTTTAACCAATGGCGCTTGGCCCACTATGGCTCTGAACCGTTCAATTCTTACTGATATTTACCAGAACAATAGCCTTTACATAAAACACTGCTATGGGAACAAGAGAGGTATGCATTTAATTTTAAAAATTCGCTTTTGCAATGTATCTGTATGGAGGAGTCTTTGTACGTACGGCCTATTACAATAAAAGTAGCTGTTGCAGCATAAAACAAGAGAAGTAATGGATCTGGGTACGATATGCATCTCGTGCTAGATGATAAGACACAACTTTCGAATTCGCAATTGTTACAAGTGCGTTCGACTACAGCGTGGCGTGTTTTGTGTTGTGCAGCCATTGTTATCAGTCCTGCTTCTATAAATAGAACAAACATGAGAAACACGGACGGTGGCGCGTGACTCGCGGCCATAACGATGACGTAGCGTTGCGTGTGACATCCAGACACAGGTGATGCCAGTACGCACCCCTCCCTTGATCCGTTGTAATCTGCTATCGTAAATTTTAATTGGTGTGTAATGCTTATCATTTGTGTGATTTGCATTTTACAAGACTTTCTAATCTACATAATGACTGTGTTGCCTCTGTCCGCCCAGAGCTCTCTTGTAAGGAGCTGCAATATTCTGGAGACTCCGTCGCAGAGATCGGGGGTTCGAACCTCGAACAAGAAACTGAAAATGGTTTCGAATCTTCTATATTTTTATTTCTCCTTCTGACTCAAAACTACGTTTTCCTTCTCTCTAGGTATGGGACGACAGCTTGGGAACCGACCGACACATAAAAATCCAATTCTCTCTCGCACCTACTGTTTCCCTTCTTCTCTCTATATTCCGTTTGTTTTCCTTGTATTTTCCCTGCTCTCCTTGTATTCCACTTGTTCTCATTGTCTTCGCCTCGTTGTCCTTGCATTCTCCTCGTTGCCCTTGCGTTCCTCTCGTTGTCCTTGCAATCTCCTCGTTGTCCTTGTGTTCTCGTTTTCTTTCCAATACCCTAGTTGCCCTTGGGTTTCTCTCGTTGTCCTTCCAATCTCATCGTTGCCCTTGCGTTATCCTCGTTGTCCTTGCAATCTCCTCGTTGCCCTTGTGATACCCTCGTTGTCTTTCCAATAATCTAGTTTCCTTTGGTTGTCCTTCCAATCTCATCGTTGCCCTTGTGTTCCCCTCATCTTTCCAATACCCTAGTTTCCTTCGGGTTTCTCTCGTTGTCCTTCCAATCTCATCGTTGCCCTTCTGTTCCCCTCGTCTTTCCAATACCCTAGTTTCTTTGGGTTTCTCTCGTTGTCCTTCCAATCTCATCGTTGCCTTTGTGTTCCCCTTATCTTTCCAATACCCTAGTTGCCCTTGGGTTTATCTCGTTGTCCTTCCAATCTCATCGTTAACCTTGTGTTCCCCTCGTTGTCTTTCCAATACCCTAGTTGCCCTTGGGTTCCTCTTGTTGTCCTTCCAATCTCATCGTTGCCCTTGTGTTCCCCTCGTTGTCTTTCCAATACACTGGTTGCCCTTGGGTTTCTCTCGTTGTCCTTCCAATCTCATCGTTGCCCTTGTGTTCCCCTCGTTGCCTTTCCAATACCCTAGTTGCCCTTTGGTTTCTCTCGTTGTCCTTCCAATCTCATCGTTGCCCTTGCGTTTCCCTCGTTGTCTTTGCAATCCCCTAGTTGCACTTACGTTCACCTCGTCCTTGCAATCCCCTAGTTGCCTTTGCGTACCCCTCGTTTTCCTTGCAATCCCCTCGTTACCCCTGCGTTCCTCTCGCTGTCCTTGCAATCCCCTCTTTTCCCTTGCGTTCCCTCGTTAACCTTGCATTCCCCTCGTTGTCCTTGTATTCTCCTCGTTGTCCTTGGCAGATTCCACTGTAATCTATCATAATTATCTCGCTCTACGTTTGAACTGTTTACATTTTCCCAAATAAATATCATCTTTCAGCCATATGGTGCTTCTCTACACTCTACTGATAGAATTAGAAAATTTCCAAAATGAAACACTTTCACTTTCGGAAGGTCGAATAGAAATTATGACCACCATCCTCTCCAGACCTAATTTCTGTGAATTTTTACTTACGAGTTTATGTCACTCAAAAGATATAAGTCTAACGCGTACCCATTAAAAAAACAAGTAACAGAAGCTTGAATTTAAGTTCAACTTATATATCTGTGGGGTTACCTGAATCAAAGGAGCCCTCTACGAAGAACACGACAATCTACGACGTGTGCCTCCCAGATTTATTCTCTTCCCAAAAGAAGTGTTGCGAAATATTTAATCTCTTTTTAAATACATAGTCTTCTGTCAGGTTTGAACGTGCAGACGTATCTTATGTGAATTACAGTAGGCCCCTATTGTTTTTTATATATTACCGGTAATTCACATTTAATATTACGCACCTGTATATACGTAACAAAAAAATATACATTTTAATGAAATTAGTCAACACATAAAACTACATACATTAAATTTTCGATTGTGTTACCCATTTTTGAAGAAGCCATGTAGTTCGATAAAGGAACAATCAATAATTTAATATATATTCTAACGGAACACGTATAACAAACAAAATATCATTTAACTATCTAAATAGCTCGGAAATTAGCTTTAATGTTAATTAATGTTATACTTCAATCAAGAATAAAACTGCAGACTGCCATATTTGTAGCGAGATTAAACATAGTGATAGACATATGAATTGATTTCTCATTCTCTTGTTAATTCAGTCACTAAATGTGTAAAATCGGTGTTTTGCCTGCAAAAAGTTGAAGTTTTAACATGTTAGAAGTTTAATAGCTGGTTAAGTTAAAATTAAAGTTAAAAATTTATTTTGTCACGTTTAACTGCTAATAAAAGTAATTTATTTTCTACTCGTAATGTGTATCTTAGCAATATTAAACGCATAAATGTACGCCTTTTATCATTTTAGTGCAAAATTGGCAGGTTAGGCCTACTTTCTTTGGGACCGTAAAATAAATGAATCAGTACGTGAAGAATTAAACATTTGAAATGTATTAGATAGGGTAGACGAGTGCAGAACAAACTTTTGTATCTACATTTAGAAAGAATGCAAGAAACCGCAATCCACATAAAGCTCATAAGAAGTATATGTATATATATATATATATATATATATATATATATATATAAGTATGATGATTATCATCATCATTAGGATAATAAGTTTTTATTACTTATTTGTGACTTTCCTCACCGCTAAGGTTTTCCTAGACCTCAAATTGATAGTCCTATGATAAACAGAAAATTTGCAAATATGTTACATTTGGAAAATAACTTCTAAGATTGCTTATCTTCTTTCTTCAAAGTTCTCCGTCTCCTATAACTTTTTTCCTAAGTTCATATTTTCCATACATCTTTGCGCCTCATCCATTCATTATTTTGATCGTTTACCCTTTCCTCTTCTGCCTTCTTTCTACATTCCATTCTAGGATTGTCCTTTGAATTTGCTAGCAGACGCGCTACCATACCACAGAGCTAACTTGGCAGACTTTATTTGAAATGTAGATATGGATAAGATTAAAGTGTGTGAAATGGACAGACAAAAGAAGAAATTAAGCTATGCTAGGAAGTGTGGATGAAAAAAGGATGATGCTGAAACTGAGCAGGAAGCGAAAAAGAAATAAGCTAGATCACGGGTTAAAAAGAGACTGCCTACTGAAGGATGCACTGGAAGGAATGGTGAACGGGAGGAAAGTTCGGGGCAAAAGAAGATATCAAATAATTATATACGATATTTAAGATATTTATCTATACGGAGACTAATAGTATAGCAGAAAGAGGAAAGATTGGAGAATGTTGGATTTGGAGCGAAGGACCTATCTTTGGGTAGGAAACTTTGAATGAATGAATGAATGAACTCCATCTATCTGCAATTTATTCTTCTTTCATATTAGTTGTTAATTAATCCGTTTTACTATAATTTATTGTTCGTATTTTTCTAATAACCTATACTAATAATAAATCTGTAGCCAAAATTTTTCTGGTAATTTTCGATTTTCCAAAAATAATTGGTGCTAACATGTATAATTAACCATCCTGAAACCGAAAATCGCTTTTTTGAAATTTTTGTCTGTCTGTCTGTCTGTCTCTCTGTCTGTCTGTCTGTCTGTCTGTCTATCTGGATGTTAGTTACCTTTTCACGCGATAATGGCTGAATCGATTTATATGAAAATTGGAATATAAATTAAGTTTGTTGTAACTTAGATTTTAGGCTATATGGCATTCAAAATACTTTATTTAAAAGGGGGTTATAAGGGGGCCTGAATTAAATAAATCGACATATCTCGCTTATTATTGATTTTCATGAAAAATATTACATAACAAAAGTTTCTTTAAAAATAATTTCCGATAAGTTTTATTCTATAAAAAATTTTGATAGGATGATATTTAATGAGATAAATGAGTTTTAAAATTACAATAGCAACGCCATCTAAGGCGCTGTACTGAAATAAAAACAAATGACTTCGTCTATAAGGGGCCTTGGACAACAACAATCGAAAGCTATTAAACATGGCCTAAGAGAATGTTTCTGTGTTTGTATGAAGTAATATCGGAAGCTAATTAATTGTTTAATTATTATTTCACCATTGGAAAGTGCAGTTTCTCTAGATGGACATAATTCTACAATGTTATTACAGTAACTTCTGAAACACGTAGCAAGTAATATAAAGTATACACATTAAAACTAAATTATATGTCAATCTTCATTAAACTATGGTTGTATGTAATAACAATTAAGAAACATGTTAAAGGAATAATTGTCATTGCACCAAATGATTGGTCTCTGGACCAAAATGATCGCATTTTAATTATTTAAATAAAATTTAAATTAAGTAACATAATAAACGATTTATCCTTCTATCAAACACGAATGTTCCCTGGATTAAACGTCCTATTTTAATTATGTAATTACTTTACATTTATTTCTAACAGGTGCAGCGGAGCGCACGGGTACGGCTAGTAGTAGACTAGTAGTAGTAGTAGTAGTAGTAGTAGTAGTAGTAGTAGTAGTAGTAGTAGTAGTAGTAGTAGTAGTAGTAGTAGTAGTAGTAGTAGTAGTAGTAGTAGTAGTAGTAATAATAATAATAATAATAATAGAAAAAATGACTTTTTTAAGAGTTATGAAAAATATGACACTGTTAATAAAGACTACATAAACACAGTCTCCATAAAAACTAATTTCAAATCGCTGAAGTGGATTACTCCATCACAGCCGTATGATATCTATAGAGCCCGGCTTCCTGGAGGTTTAAATAGTTTTAAAGCGGGCGATTATCCAACGATTCTCTTAATTGTGAAGGCGACGCTTCCACAGGCGAGGCATGTCCTGCGTGTCTAATTCCGTATGCAGGAGGCAGAAATCAGACGATTATGAATTCGAGCCTCGACCCTGCTTGAGATGACAGACTTCAGCGTCTGAAATAAAGAACCGGCCCAGATAATGCGCGCGTATTGAGTATGCCGACTGAAATCACGTACACTTCCACTGCAGAATCCCAACTGCAGTCCCAAGTTTGTCGACAGTCTAAATGTAACTGTCATCTTGAGGGTAGCAATTTTAAACTTGTTTTTAGTTTTGTCAAGTTTCATTGTTTTCTGTTTGAATCTGATGATGTGTTCAAGCCGCCTTGTCAGCTTAGTTGGTGAAGCGTTAGATGACGACGATCTCGGACCGGAGTTCAAATCTCTGCGATGACGCAGTTTTATTTGTGGTGTACGAAGCCATGGTTGTAAAGGTTTGTCTCGAGTTTCTTCCGTTTTTTCTCGTCATTCCACCAACACCGTCCACAATTCCCCTTACTCTAGCACCTGTTACCGAAAAAATATGACATTACCTATGACGTCGAATCGATTGTACGCCAAGGTTATTTTTTGTGGTTTGTCCAAAGATAGGTAGATGGCAGTAGCGTTGGATTCTAGAAGTCACAGATCTGCGTAAGAGGTACCGGAATTTCCCAGCTTCTTGCTTGCCTGTCAGAGACATTATGGCTAATGTAGGTTTGTGAGGTAAGACAGACGGCCACCAGAAATATACAGTACCGGTAATATATGAATTTGATGGTGAAAAGAAATGCATGGTGTAGTAGGTAATGAAGCCGAATTTTCCAGCCAATACAAGCGGCACTGAATTCATTCCACGACGATTGTACAAAAGTATATTTGGGTTGAAGTGTTTAGATACTCTATATCCCATCCAATGAGAACATCTAGGCCTATACCTCTTTTATATGTTTAAGTAATGTCAATAAAACGGCTAAACATAATAAAAATACTGTATAGGCACAAAGTTGTGCTGATATCATTAATTTTAAGGAAGTTTGAATTGGTTTCATTCAAGAGCAAATATTGAACTATATTAGTAACCTGCTTTATTATGTCTTGAATATCATGATTTTATTTTAACAATTACGCCTACTAAGTATAAATGAAATTTTGATGGATTAAAATATGCCTCATGTGAAACACGAAGTTTATTTATCTTATAGTAATATTCTACTGAATTACGTGTATTTTTTAATCTGACAGTGGAATTTTTAAAGTAGTGTAAAATAAAATGATAAATGTCAATTCACTTGAATGATGACATGAACTCTACGAAAACCTCTAGCTCTGTATTTAAAAATAACTATGAGAATGCACAAATTACATCAAATGATGATTGCCTACCAAATCGTAACTAAAATAATATTATCAATTTTCGAGCAGTATATTTAATTTTAAAAGGTTTTAATTTATAAATCATCCACTCCACTGTTCCGATAAACCAAACAGATCTCATATCGCGGGCTTTGTTTTTCAGAACTTTGTAATCTCTATATAGCGAGAATGAGACAAGGAATCTGTGACGTCACAGAATATCCAGTTAGAAGTTACTGATTCAAAACGTACTCGTATATTACTGCTGAGATTCCTTCACTTAAATATTTCGACTTATTTTTATTATTATTTTATTATTATATTATATTATAATAATAATATTATTATATAATAATCCAGAGACTTTTTCTATCGATAAGCCATACAACGGATGTCAGGTGATTTCTGCATCCAATCGCGACAATATTGCGAGTGTATGCTGATGTTCTCCTTTCACTTTCGTTTCTAGTTGCACATCGATGTGACATTCTAGTAAAGTTAGTAATTTTCTAGGTTACGTTGGTACATTGTATGCCACTACCATGCCTGCTTGTTAAATGATAGGACTGCAGGGCCTCCTGTTGTCATAGCACAATTGCCAACATTCATGATTTATCGGACTAGAACAAGGCGACTGCAATTGACAGGTTGCCAATTCGTCAAATTTCATGTTTAAAAAGTTCAAATAGGTTTGAAACAGCATACAAGGCTTTGAGATACAATGTAATCGCTATTTCTGCCATTTTTTATGTTGGAAGGAAATGATTTTAGATTGTAATACGAAGGACGATGTCAGCACAGTCTAGTATATACAGTCGCGAAGCTCAATACGTAGTAAATATGCAAACATTAGATAGTTGCTCACCACTAGGATCGCTAATATCGCCTCATTACAGGCAATGCAAAATAGTACCGTCACAGTCTATTGTTTCTAGAACCCTCAAAATTCAAGCTTCGTGACTGTATATAGTAGACTGTGATGTCACAGCTCATTGATAAAGCTCATTATAACGAAAGGAACCAAGCAGATTAAGAAAAGAGGAAGGAGAGGATGAGAAATAAATATCACGAGAATATCAAGCAAAGAGACATAAGGAAGGATGACGGAAAAAACAAAATATCAATGAATAATGGAAAAAGAAGAATTAGAATACATGCAAACAAAGGAAAGAAAAAAGAAGATAGAATGAAACTAAAGAAAAAAGAAGAAATAAAGTAAATGACAAAAAGCAAGACGGAAACGAGAATAATAATGATAGTATAAAAGTAACAATACAGCGAAAAGAAAAACAGAGGTACTAGAAATTAAGAAAAAGAAGTATAATATTAAAAAAACTGATGGTAACAAAATAAAGGATGAAAGTAGGTAAAAGGCAAACGTGGAAAGGGAATGGAGAAATAAGGAAAGAAAGAAAGAAAGAAAGAAAGAAAGAAAGAAAGAGAGAAAGAAAGCAAGCAAGAAAGAAAGAAAGAAGAAAAGATAATAGAAAAGTTAACAAACCGAGATAAAAAGAAATAACTACGAACTCAGAAGGTAAAGTAACCAAAGATGAAATAAGAAAATAAAGAGGAAAGCTCGAAAATGGTGACATGGTGAAGGAGGACAAAAAAATATTATCAAAAGAGAAAGAGAACTTAAGAAAGAGTGCAAGGGGTTATATCGTGTGTGACTAACAGCGTTGCTAGTTCCGCTTTAAAAGTTTCTTAAAGAAAGACCGATCAATTCCCTCTTACAGGTTCAAATCCCGTGCAGTGCAATACTACTCGTGGAGACGGACGCCCATTGCACAGTTCAAAATTCAGCGCTTCCAAAGAATGCGCGCTACTAAACCCACCAACCACATGTGAGCACAAGAATGGCTTATGTCAAACTCGACATAACTTGAATAAGTGTTTGATAATCTTCTCCCCTTCGGACGAGTATTGATCATGCTGCAGGGGGTAGCCGCCCCTGGCCGGATCCTTTCTCACAGGTTATCGACCCTCCAGTCTTAGTCCCGATATTATTCTCATAGAGAATCGAAGGAGGACCAAAAAACAAGAATCGCCTACGTTACGGTTTTTATGTCTATTTATATTTGCATATACTGTTTCAGTTTATGTTATTCACTCAACATCCTAATTTAGCCATCCAGTAGTAGGCCTATAGGTTATCCATTAATCTTTAAGTTAATTTTATTTATTTATCTTTTATTAATTTAATTTAGGAAATTGATATAATTTGACTGCCCAGTTCAAAAGGAAAACAACTCAGAATTTAATGTTTTGAGAAATCTAAATTTTAAAGTTTCATGTTGCTGTCAAAAATCCAATTAACACAATGTGATTTGAAACTTATATCATAAAACATCATTAACAGAATTGAATGGCGTCAGGAACTGCCGGACCTTATCACAATTCAAAATTAAATTGGAAAATTTTGTCTTAGTTAATGTTTTTAGGTATTGCTAGAAGTATCGATTTGTGTTTTTGTTTTCTTTTTTAATACAGATTAAAACTGCATGTTTCTTGTTTATGCTAGTTAATTAGTTAGGATATAATTAATTATGATACTTAATCACTCATTTAAAGTTTGTGTGACTGCAACCTGTGTATATTTTTGTGTGGCTTTACTTTGTTTATAGTGTTTTTTCTCTCTCTCTATTTATTTCTTGTGTAGCTTTACTTTGTATATAGTGTATTGTTTTCTATGTTTATTTCTATTATTGTATTTGTATTCTTGGTGTTTGGAAGAGAAGGCCTGATGGCCTTAACTACACCAGAATAAATAAATAAATAAATAAATAAATAAATAAATAAATAAAAGCTTCAAAATGTAGGTTTCTAAAAACTTCAAATTTTGAGTTGTTTCCGGTTTGAACTGAGCAGTCAATAGTACTTAATTCAATTTTTTAAATAATTAATCCATTACTAATTTTGCTTATGTATTTATTAACCCATTCACTACTTCCACCAATCATTAATCTACTTAACTCTTCATTCAAGTACCAATTTATACATCCACCCATTCGATTCTTCATTCATCTATTCAGTCATTTATTCACTCAATCATCCATTCATTATTACACTCATCCATTCGTTAACTCATACTTTCAATAATTCATGCACTTCCTGAATAATTTATTCTTTAAACCATTCATCATTCATCCATTCATGTATTCGATAAATATGCAATTCTTCAATAATTCACTAATTCGTTCATCAATTCCTTCAATCAGTTTTATTAATTCATTCCTTTCATCATTCATTCATCCGTTTAAGCACTCTCTATCCGTTGGCTTGCTGTTATAACCATCCATCTGTCCACTTATTTGTTCATCCGTTCATTTATCTACTCACACGTTCATTCATCTGTACTTTAATTCATTTATTCATTCATCTATGCACTTATTTTTTTCACCCATTTGCTAATTCAACCGTGATAACCGCAAAAGCTCAGCTTCACGCTGTAATGGAAGTCAAGGTCAAGGGTGGAATTCTGCCTTGGACATGAACATGTTGACCAGTTGTAAATATTGATGTCCTGCCTCCCATAACGTGAAAGCTGACGCCATGAGACGGACATTCTACTGTCTTTGTGCTCTCAGTAGATTCGACGGAAGAACATATGATTTACTGTAAATGCATAAAAGAGGAATGAAAACTTCCGAAAAAGAGAATTATTTATATATTAGTAATTTAGCTATGTAACTATTTATCAATTTATCTATCTATCAATTCATCAATGCACTTGGTCAGTAATTGAGACTCGTTCAGACATGGTTTCTTGTAAATAGTTCTCTTGTAAATAATATATCACAAAATATTTCAATATCCGATAATTTCATCACTATAAGTTTGTTATTCTAGGTTTAATTTGTAATTCAGTAAATACAAAAAATATTCTTTGTTCTTAACATCTATGATAAAATGTCCAGCTTTCATGAATCAGGTAATCTTGTCGTACTTTAATTTTTATTGTAATTCTAATTGTAAATTTAATATTAATTTTAATTTTATTCTTCATATTATAGTTGTAATCCCCTGGTAGAGGGGCAGAGAAGGCCTGACGGCCTTATCTCTACCAGGTTAAATAAATAAATATTAAAAAAAATACTAAAATATCTATTTATATATATTTCTTATTTATTTACAGACACAACGTAAATGTCACAACATTTGACCTCATTCGTGTTTCGATTATAAGCCAGCGTTTTTCACAAATAGGCCTAGTTTGACTTCTTGTTCGGAGTAAGATGCAAGGTTAACAATGGATAAGCACCCTACGAGGGAGATGAATCTTCGTTTACCTGTTGAAAGTCGAACTCGGATAGTTAAAAAAGAAGCTACATATTGTTAACAAGGCAAGACTTGCCAATAAGCTATAAACATAATAATAATAATAATAATAATAATAATAATAACAACAATAATAATGATGGTGATAGTGATAATGATATTAATAATAATAACAATAATAATGATAGTGATAGTGATATAGTGATAGTGATAATGATAATAATAGCTATTATTATTATTATTATTATTATTATTATTTACGTCTGATTTTTTTTTATTTAATTTCGACCGGCCAGAGGCCGTCTTCCAAAGTTATTTATTTTTGTTTTCTGTTTGTTTACCTTTGTTTCCATTGTTTTACTTATACTAATACAATCACAACACCCATGCCCGAGGCGGGACTCGAACCCACAATCCTTCGGACCAAGCGATAGGGACATGCCGTGCCCCTACCGCTTGAGCCATCCGGGCCGGCTTGATTGAGGTTCTGGCTGATATGCACATCATTAATCAGGAAGTAGGTACATCTAGTTTTTTATTTATTTTTTTTTATTTTATTTTATTTGAAATTATTCTTCGTTATAGAATTTTTAATTTAATTTTATATATTTCTTATTATTTAAATTTAAATATACAGAATACAGAATATAATTACAACAATAGAAATAGAAATAAAATAATACAATTAATATAAAAAAGAAAGTAATATTAACAACATTTCTCACATGATGATGTATGTCAGAGGAAGAACAATTGTTTGTATGCATCTAAAGTCTGACTACTGTAATATGTTACTTTTCAGCGATGTATGCAATGGAGGGAGAAAGGAACTAACCACTCTACCCCATAATCTCCAGGCCTAGTTGCCTCATAAGTGGTGTCATGCTTGTATCACTTGTGGCGTTCAGATTTGTCTTCGGACAGTTGACTAAATAACTATTATTATTATTATTATTATTATTATTATTATTATTATTTGAAATTAATCTTTCTCAATCCATTATACGCGTCGAAATGACGAGCAGTAGGGGTTTAGCACATGGGGAAGTTCTACGGACTTGCAGGAAAAGTACTGTTAATTTATAAATAAATAGTCAGAAAATCATAATTATATATCATAATTATTTCAATTTTAAAATAATGTTTGTGTCTTATTCTTTTGTATTTTGTTTTTACTTGTTATTTAACGACACAGTATCAACTACGAGCTTATTTAGCGTCAATGAGATTGGCGATAGCGAGATGATATTTGGGGAGATGAGGCCGAGGATTCGCCATAGATTACCTGACATTTGCCTTATGGTTGGGGAAAGCCTCAGAAAAAACCCAACCAGGTAATCAGCCCAAGCGGGAATCAAACCCGCACCCGAACGCAACACCTGATCGGCAGGCAAGCGCCTTAATCGACTTAGCTACGCCGGTGGCTCTTTGTCTTTTGTAGAAGTTGTTACATAAATTCATTACAATTTATTTGTTGCTGCTGAACATTATTGTGCATGACGTATCTCAAATATTTACAACGCAAAGTGTCTTATTTGTATGATTGTGATCTCCCCTACAACTAACTACAATCTCTTACATACTGTAACAATTTCTACATCCCTGTCTGAACCCTATGTAGTCGTACACTTGTATGCAGTCTTTTACAGAGAAGTACGTGGCATATCCCGTAACTTAAAAATCATAAGTTACCGTGCTGATTTTGTGACACCACTGCCTTAGACTAGGATGCTATGGTGTTGTACTCATTTAGGGAAAAACATGCTAAATTATTATAATAAGTGTAGTAATAGTATATGAGGCGCTTCTTTTCTTAGTCATGCCATACCGAATGAGATATTATATCAGCTACATGCAGAGCGGTCTGGATCTGGAAGAATAGTTACCATAGAAACCATCTGTTGTGACGGTCTGGTCTTGCTTATCAACTCGGAGGCTGAGCACAGGGGCCAATTAAAGGGGAAGCTGGCACATTGATTATCTGTCAATTTTACGTAAACTGTTAATTAAAGCCGAACATCCTCTTACTTGGAGATGCAAAACTCCTCATTACGAGGTGAGTATACAATTATTGATTTCTGAATCGATGCTTACAGTTAAAGAGTCCACACGCGCGAGGCAGTCTACTCTGAAAGGACGGCGGGGGGTACGAGAGGGTGGAAGGGAGGGAGGGAGGGAGGCCTCGTTTTAACGAGACAGAGCCCGAGCCTCCCCATTTCAGATCAGTCTTGAAAATGGCGACGAGGTGCGAGCCTTGTTCTAGCAAGATAACTTCAGTTGCACGTAATGGGTATTCTTTATTAAAGTTAGCTTTTGCTGAGACCTATTATTCAGAGGCGATGAAGTGCCCTTATAGTAGTAATGAGAAAATTGAAAATGGGAAAGGAAACCGTGTGTTATATAGAAATCCTTTTGTACATCAAAATTCTCCAATGATTTACTTGGAATCGAAAATTTATTTCTAAGCAGTCATGCTTTGAACCTGAGCGAAAAGTAACGGCACCATAATTTCTTTGCTTTCAATTAAAGATGCTATTCCGAGGTGACGAAATGATGATAGGGTGTTAATGGGGTAATTGTATTATGAGAATCGGACCGTAATTCTAAACAGTCTATGGAAAATTACTCCACAGACCATTCTACACACAACAAATCTCATATGACGTAACAGGAATCGAACATAGGTCTCCTTTAACGATATGCCGGCTGCCGGACATTGCGTAGATTTAATGGCAATTCCTGCTCAACGTTCCCTTTAATCTGCAGGGGCTATTCCACACGATTACATAATTTCAATTGAAACTTTTCACTTAAGATTTCGCCTATGGCACGGAGAAAATTTATAAACTATTACACAATAATTTAAATAGTTACGCTTTTAGTTAAAGCCTCTTTTAAACAACAGCGGCTACATAGAGACGATTACATGAAATTATAATGTTTAATTTATAATAATTCGTTACTTAATGTCCCTTTAAACAACAGAAATAATTATAATTTTGTGTTTAGCGCCACATTAAAATACACAGAATATTCAGATATAATTATATAAGTTAAATTGTAATGCTTTATCTGACGTCCGTTTAAACTGTATAGAAGCCTAGATTTTGTATGATGACATAATTATAATAACTTATTTAACGTCACTTTAAACTATGTCGAATATTCAGATATATAACTGTTCCTTAACTTTGATTATAATGTTTTATATAACGTCACTTTAAACTACGTAGAATATTCAATATATAACTTTTCTATAACTTTGATTGTAATGTTTTCTTCAACATCACTTTAAAATACGTAGAATATTCAATATATAACTCTTCCATAACTTTGATTATAATGTTTTCTTCAACGTCACTTTAAATTACATAGAATATTCAGATATATAACTCTTCCATAACTTTGATTATAATGTTTTCTTCAACATCACTTTAAACTACATAGAATATTCAATACATAACTCTTCCATAACTTTGATTATAATGTTTTCTTTAACGTCACTTTAAACTACATAGAATATTCAGATATATAACTCTTCCATAACTTTGATTATAATGTTTTCTTCAACATCACTTTAAACTACATAGAATATTCAATATATAACTCTTCCATAACTTTGATTACAATGTTTTCTTCAACGTCACTTTAAACTACATAGAATATTCAGATATATAACTCTTCCATAACTTTGATTATAATGTTTTCTTCAACATCACTTTAAACTACATAGAATATTCAATATATAACTCTTCCATAACTTTGATTATAATGTTTTCTTCAACGTCACTTTAAACTACATAGAATATTCAGATATATAACTCTTCCATAACTTTGATTATAATGTTTTCTTCAACGTCACTTTAAACTACATAGAATATTCACATATATAACTCTTCCATAACTTTGATTATAATGTTTTCATTAACATCACTTTAAACTACATAGAATATTCAATACATAACTCTTCCATAACTATAACTTTGATTATAATGTTTTCTTCAACGTCACTTTAAACTACATAGAATATTCAGATATATAACTCTTCCATAACTTTGTTTATAATGTTTTCTTCAACGTCACTTTAAACTACATAGAATATTCACATATATAACTTATGTAACTCTGATTATAATGTTTTATATAACGTCACTTTAAACTACATAGAATATTCTGATATATAATGTTTACACTTTGTTTATAATTCTTTATTTGAGGAGCTTGGTATCGAAGTTGGACAACTCCAATTTTGTTTTTTTTTTTTTTTACAGAAGAGGTGAAACTAGATCCTTGGAAACCAATGTCACCGTTATACGTACTTTATTTTAACATTCTCATGGGCCATAGAAATATTTTTTTCAGTCTCAAAATGTGATTAAAATTAATAATCAGGTCAAATTTAAGTTTAAAAAGTGTAGTTATCCATCTCTGAAACTAAGTCATGGAGTTGTCTGTTTTTGAAACCAAACGAAGCCATATTTAAAGTGATATTGCCTATTTTTTAATCTAAATCTCTTCTAACTCGGTTTCAAAGCAAATTTACGTAAAACATTACTTATTCATCCAAAAACCGATTATGTAAACAATCAGCCATATTAAATTCGCGATGCGTGATGGGAAAAGGTGGTACGAATGTGGGCTTCTCATTGGCTACTAAAGGAATTGCCCTAATTTGAAACCAAGCCACAGTGGAGCTGTCTACATCTTGCTTCTAAAGCGCACAATTAAGTGCTATTTTCACTCTGTTCTGTCCGTTTTTTTAACCTAAACAGTTCCAGAATCGCATTCAGCACACAAAATTCTATGAGAAACAATCAATATCTCGAAATGGCAAAAAAAAAAAATGGAGTTGTCTAACTTTGATACTATGCTCCTCATTTATTGTCACTTTGAAGTACATGGAATATTCAGTTATAGGCCTAAATATTTCGCAACTTAGTGTACAATGCTTTAAGCTACATAGAATATTCAGATATAAATGTTTCATAAATTTGATTATAATGCTTTATTTAACCTCACTTTAAACTACATAGAATGTTCAGAGATAATTATGATGGCTTTAAATATAATACTATATTAAACATCACTTTAAACTTCACAGAATATTCACAGATAATTTCATGAATAATATGCCTAAGCTTAATTTAAACACAGTACCTTATTTAATGTAGCTTATAGACTACTAAAGGTATCCAGTGACAAGATGATAACATGTGATAATAAGTCTTTTTTAAATATTCATTTTGATTTCCAGAATTTCAAAAACGATATTATGGTATGATAATAATGTAGTGTTGATTAAATGATACTTTACTAGGATAGAAATCTTTCCCAAAATTTTCCACTCATAAATCGTAAAGACCTAACCAGCGGCCTTGAAAATATCTCCTTTAATTTTTCCATGCGCAGATTTCTCATTGCATATCTTAAATTGATACAGCTATTCATTAGTAATAAACTAATAAATATAATAATAATTAAATTAGCGCCTCTTTTTAACTAGAAAAACTATTCAGATACGATGAAACGGTAAAAAAAAATGCAATAATATTATTCCATTAGTAATGTAAAAAAATTATCTTGAATTTAAACATATACTTTTTATTCCAAATGAAGTAGAAGATTTCAGTCGGAAGAATATTGGAAGAAGAAGAAGAAGAAGAAGAAGAAGAAGAAGAAGAAGAAGAAGAAGAAGAAATACTTTTTAAATTCACCTCAAAAGTCTTTCATTCTGTTAAGAACTTTTATAATTACACATTCAGAATTTAATTGCAGAATAGGCCTACATTTATTTTCTCTTGAATTGTGTTTAGGCCTATGTAGTAACTGCAACTGAAATTCATATTTACAATAAGGCCTACTGTATTATTATAATGATGTACCACTGTAGACTGCCTTCTCTTGTTTTGTGTTTCTATGGAAATACTAGTTTCCTTACAACTGCTTGATGCTGTTTAAATTGTCAGAGAGTTTCAAAGGAGTATAAACGCTTAAAAGCGAAAGTATCTCACGTGTTAATGCAATATCTACACAAACTTGAAACGAACAACTGTGCTCAACGCAAGCAAGCAAGCAAGCAAGCAGGAGCAACACTACAGATGCAAATCGAACTCATTAGCAGCACTTGCCCGTCTCCGTGCTCAGCAAGCCTAGTTCTTTCCAATGAGCTCAGCTATGCTGAGTCGGCTAAAGATTTCCCAACAAAGGAACTAGTATTCTGTTTCCGACAAATTCGAAGTTTCTCCGATAAAGTTTTGTTCACAAATACATGTCGACTGACATACAAATCTGCTACCGACTCTATTTTCCTTTAAAATAATTTATAGAAATTCATTTAAAAAACAGGAGATAAAAGTTATTTCTTGGTTTTCATAATCACTTGTCTTCAAGTATTCAGGCTTTCTACGTTCTGTCATGACCCATATAAGAATTATGTGGTGTTATGGCAGAAGCTGGTGTGTATAATTCTGGCAAAAATATTTTATTTTCTACAGGGTTTCGAATTGAATGGGTTACAATAACTTCTTGTCTATGCGGATGACGTGAATATATTGGGAGAAAATCTACAAATGATTAGGGAAAACATGGAAATTTTAAGTAAACTGATAGGTTTGGAAGTAAATCCCGAGAAGACGAAGTATATGATTATGTCTCTTGACCAAAATATTCTACGAAATGGAAATATAAAAATTGGAGATTTATCCTTCGAAGAGGTGGAAAAATTCAAATATATTGGAGCAACAGCAACAAATACAAATGACACTCGGGAAGAAATTAAACGCAGAATAAATATGGGAAATGAGTTTTATTATTCGGTTGAGAAGCTTTTGTCATCTAGTCTGCTGTCAAAAAATCTGAAAGTTAGAATTTATAAAACAATTATATTACCGGTTGTTCTATATGATTGTGAAACTTGGACTCTCTCTTCGAGAGAGGAACAGAGATTAAGGTTGTTTGAGAATAAGGTTCTAGGAAAATATTTGGGACTAAGAGCGATGAAGTTACAGGAGAATGGAGAAAGTTACACAACGTAGAACTGCACGCATTGTATTCTTCAGCTGATATAATTAGGATCATTAAATCCAGACATTTGAGATGGACAGGGCATGTACCACGTATGGGGGGAATCCATAAATGCATATAGAGTGTTAGTTGGGAGGCCAGAGGGGAAAAAAGACCTTTGGGGAAGCCGAGACGTAGATGGGAGGATCACATTAAAATTGATTTGAGGAAGGTGAGATATGATGGTAGGGACTGGATTAATCTTGCAAAGGATAGGAACCAATGGCGGGCTTATGTGAGGGCGGCAATGAACCTGCGGGTTCCTTAAAAGCCATTTGTATTATTATTATTATTATTATTATTATTATTATTATTATTATTAATTATGTTAAAAATGTTGGTTTCAACGTTATGGAAAAACATGGTATCTCTATTCCCATTAGCCTCTAACACTAATACTAATACTAATTTTCTCTAATGAATCCCTGATTTTCCCTGAAAGAATAAATTTTTAAACTGCTCTCCTGTAAAATAAGGACAATGTACGTATCTGCTACGTCATAACACCATAGAATTATGAATTAACAAACATTCGCAGGTAGCGGGAATATCTGACGTTACAGTCGGTATGACACGTGACCTAAAACAATTATCCTGTGTGATGTAAAACCTCAACATGGCTACATTCAGGAGGACATGAGAGCTCTAGGCCCCATGCGTTACGTAGATTTACGGAATGTTAGAATCCTGTCCCTTATAAGAGGGTAAATATTTGTCGGCCACGTCTCAGCTACAAATTAATTTCGACCGTGAATAGCCTCGTTATTTAAAGTACTATTACTGCTGCTGCTACTGTTACTACACAAGACAAATGACAGTCTCTTTGTAAAGGAGAAACGATTCCACGTATTTCTAGCGAATCGATCTCAGCCTCGTTAAATTTGTGTTTATAAACAGCATCGCCTGACATGAAGCGGAGAGCACGTGGGTACTTGTCTAATAAAATGCATTAGATGCTAATTTATGGAGATATATTGTAATGACATGAAAGGTAACAGGAGTATTTTAAAAAATCTGCCAAACATCGTCTTTAAGTAAGATTTGAGACCTTCGCGGTGATAACGTCGTGCAAGGCTTTTGGGTATTTGCACAGTGTAGTAGGCGTACAAAAATTCAGCTTTTAGCAGCTATCAGCTCACAAGCAAACTTTCTGTTGGGGGCATATAAAAAAGTTATTTTTTTTCTTCCACCATGTTAATAATGTCAAAAGAAGTGCTTATACAAATTTTGGCCACTCGACCGCAATTACGAAGGGCGTAAAAAAAAATAAGTTCGCCAGGGACCGTTAGCAGAAATAAAACACAATTTCATTGGACAAATTCATTGAAACAGATACAGCAATTATTGAGCTATTTTTCAAAATATTTTCCATCGGAATTGAGACATTTCTCATGTCATGGGATCGACAGAGAGAGGTGCAGACCAGTCAAACGCTGGTTCCGATCTGAGGCAGCTGACTTCTACGACACAAAAATTGATTCCATGGTATGACGAATGTCTCAATTCCAGTGCGGGATATGTTGACAAATAGCGCAATAATTGCTATATCTGTTCAATAAATATTTCCATGCAATTGTGCTTTTTCCTATACACGGCCCGAAGGAAAATCACTTTGTGGACGGCCTCGTAATTGCGGTCGAGTGGCCAAAATTTGTGTAAGCACTTCTTTTGACATTATTAACGTGATGGAAGAAAAAAATTTAACTTTTTTATCTGCCCCCAACAGAGCGTTTGCTTGTCAGTCATCAGAGGATGCATGGAAAAAGTAACGGGAAAATAACTTAGATCCGTACTCGTTATGTTGGAGATAGCTCTATGATAACTCTTGGTAACGAATTCAACGAATTGGTTTCCCGTTCCCGTTTCGCTTCCGTTTGTGATGACGTAATCGATATAGAGAATGTTTAAATAAAAGTACGTAATTTTTGCATATCAGGAAATATTGGTTAGAACAAGGAAAAAAAAGGTGCCATGAACATGATAGGCTATGTCCGGAAAGAAATACATGTTCAGATAATAGGGCTATGTCCCATGTTGTATTATGCCTTATTATCATCTATCTGTTGAATAGTAGCGAAGCGCCTTGAATTCACGGGTGCAAGCAACGGCGGTAGCGGGGGAAGACCTGCCGCTTGTCGCACGACAGACACACCGGGAACGTTCGCTGGGACTAGCTGTATATTGCTATAGCAGTACAGTAGGTATAACCTTTTTCGTGATGTTATGAAATATACAGTTTAATACACACTAAAGACTGATTTTTTTTTTTTTTGTGTAATTCAGGTATAACCCATACAAATATTTTGACAGAGCAAATGAATGTTCGCAAAGCCTCAGTTTACCTCAAGCGGATATTAGATTCCAGACATAACACGCACGTTGTGCTATATTTCTGCACTTTGACATCGAAAAGCTCAAGTTTACAGCAAAAGGGCATTAGATTTTGAGACATCACGCAAGATGTGCATTGTGCAATATCGTCGGTTTACAAGCAAAACACATTAAGTCAAAAGTATTATTTCTGTGAAAAAGGCGTTAGAAAATTCTGGACAAAGCTGAATCCTCAAAATATTATTTCTATTAAGTTGTTTCCCTTTATGTGTATTTGATTTTCCTTATTCCAACTTTAACTTATACATTAGGGCTGAGGACGGAGAGGTTCAGTTCGGAGCAGTTACTGTGACGTCATTACTCGGTTGAACCGATTACAGTATCGAGTACAAATTTGTGGCGGCAGATCTAAAATTTAGATAGATTGAGTCGATTTTAGAACGTACTATGAAAGTGAAACCAAGCGTGTTTTAAAAGCGTTGTAGTAAAGCGCTTTCGCTTTGCCAATTGACGAGAAAAAAGTTCTTCTCTTCATTGCAAAATGGCGGTTGCAAATTTAATTTGCGTGATTACAACTATTTGCAGAGTTATTTTGTTTGAAAGACCTATTTAACTTTCAGTGTTGTTATATATGACAGACGAAATACAATTCATAAAATAATTTATAATACTAACAGCTAATAAATTAACATGTGATGTAAACGTTAAATGCTGCAGCTAATTAAAAAAGAAGATAGAAAGAAACGGGCTCCATGAAGCGCTGCCTAAAACACTTAAAAATAACACACAGAATTATCTACTATTACGGAAAGTGGATAAAATAATCAATAAAACGTGGAATCTTAAACTGAAGAACATGTTTATTTATTTTATAACATTACTAGCCTTCAGTACAACCATGTTCTCTTTCGTGAAGAGTAATATTATTGATAAATTAAAGTAATTAGGTAACATAATTCGTAGAAATAAATACAAATAAAATTATGACTGATGAGGTAACACAAATCCAATAAACACAAATAGAAGAAAAATATAATGCACTTTTTTTAACATATTTTAATATTAATCAAACACTCTAATATGATAATAATAATAGTAATAATAATAATAATAATATTATTATTATTATTATTATTATTATTATTATTATTAGTATGTATAGTAAT
The DNA here is from genome assembly GCF_040183065.1 of Periplaneta americana. Taxonomy (NCBI): domain Eukaryota; kingdom Metazoa; phylum Arthropoda; class Insecta; order Blattodea; family Blattidae; genus Periplaneta; species Periplaneta americana. The sequence continues at coordinate 55,913,969 of NC_091131.1, read as the reverse complement.
ATGTTCAGACTGTCAATGTTCATTAGGTTTACTTGACAGGTCATATAATAGGATGAACTCTTCTTCAATACTAGAGACCTTTCAGCCCTCCTTGGGGATAAGGGAATAATTTGTCCTGCAGCAGAAAATATTTAAATACAACAGTACCTACGTTGTTGTCTGCTAAAATTAAGTAAAACACGTGAACTCTGTTTGAACGTTTGAACTGACCGGTAACGGCTACGGTTAACCGAGTAACCCTCGGTGCTCCGCTGCCAAGCACATAAACCGATAGAACCGAGTAACTCAGCAGTTCTACTCGCTCCGTCCCCAGCTCTATTATACACATACGTACATTATGTACAGTAGTAGCAAAAAAAAAAAAAAAACGGACCGACACTTGTAGCTGATTTCAGAGCCTTGTTTAATCCAGAGCACGATAGACTGGTAACTAAGACTTTCGTGGTTCGAATCCTTCCTGGGAAGGAAACTTTTTTTTGTTCTTTATTCAAATTTATTCCCAATACTTTTTGATTGCAGCGATATTTTACTACTTAATTAACTTATTATTCCCAGAACATGAATTTTACCAGCAATCGAAAAGTATTGGGAATAAATTCGAATAAGGAACAAAAGTTTCCTTCCCAGGCAGGATTCGAACCACGAAAGTCTTAGTTACCAGTCTATCGTGCTCTGGAGTGAACAAGGTTCTGAAATCAGCTACAAGGGTCGGTCCGGTTTTTTTTTTTTTTTTTTTGCCTCTACTGTACATTATAGGCTAGGCCCTATACGTCTTTTTCTCAGAAGAAATATTTTTGTTTTAATGCGTTTTGCTTGTAAATCATATCTCTGCAATTTGACCTTTATTTGTCAGCACAATACATTAACTGTCTTTCTGCTGCTATGCAACATCTTACGGGAACACTGAAGTGAAATTTGAAAATGTTTAAATATTACAGCAACAGTTTTCATTATGTAGTATATAAATACTATACACACAAACTTTTATTTCAATAACAGAAAATATTTTGTACATATTAATATATTTCATAAAAAAATAATTTCAAATTTTTTCATCTCTTTCCATAAAAATAACTTTTAAACTGAAATTTTACTTTCATATTCAGCATGCTGTCAATAATAATAACTGACATGGAAATTCTGATTCTGTACATCAGTAATTTCATCTAAAGATATTGACATTGCTCTAGCTGAAAAGAGAAAAAATAGCCACGACTGTACAAATTATTTTTTTTAATCCGTTTGAACCATTTTCCTGACACTATTCATATAGTAAAGATTGAGGAAGGTGTGGAAAAAAGTTCATACGCCAGGTTCAAAATTTATGGAAAGAGACAAGTTTTTTGAACATGGGGAAAAATGTAAAAACTGAGAGCTGAGAAAAGTGGAGTTAAACAGAAGAGGATTTAAAGTCGCACACCTTAAAAATGGCTGCCAAAGCAAGTGTTCTAAAGGGCGCAAGTCTTTGAAATTCTGCGATAAGACTCCGTAAGCATTTAGAAACTTTTAGAGAATAAAAACAAAAAATTATTTTTTGTGAAAAATGTGATTATTTTATTTGTGTGCCTTCAAGATCCGGAGCTTCTGTCGAGCGTGGGTTCAATTCCCACTTGGGCTGATTACCCGATTGGGTTTTTTCAGAGGTTTTCGCTAAGTGGAATATGTGGAATCCTCGGCCTCATCTCCCAAAATACCATCTCGCTATCACCAATTCCATCGACGCTAAATAACTTAGTAGTTGATACAGCGTTGTTAAGAATCGACTGAAACCTTTCTGTGATATTTTATTATAATATTTGCAACACTGTCGAGGATAATCACTTTATAACAGCTACAGTGATTGTTTTCTTGTTTTCATAAAACAAAACTAATTATATAACAATAAAAACTGCTTACAAATAGCCACAACTTCCATTAGTAGGTCCATTAATAGGTAAAGTGAGAGGAAGTGTTATATATTAAGATATATAAATTTTAATGCCCAATTGGTAGAAACTGAGACTTCACCGATCACCCATTCCATTTTGTCAAAATACAGTAGTCACAAATTAATTAATAAAATAATTCGCATTTGAAGAGTCCACTGCAAGAATGATGGATGTCATTTAGAATACATTTTGCAGGAGAAGCAATTGAAAGTTTGAAATGCTTAGCGCTCAAAGCTTAACTGTGATTTTCCGATCATTACTGGACAATGACTATCAGTGTTAATGCCATATAACTCTCTATGTACATTCTATATGTCTTAAGCTATACATTGACAGTCTTGGTTCATTTTCGACAAGAAAGTGACATCCATCATTCTCGCAGTGGACTCTTCATTTATTTTCTGAACCACTCTGTAGATATAAGTATAAAACACTACCGCTAACAAAATGTTTCACCTTTATTCTGAGCCTCTCTATAGATATAAGAATAAAATACCACTGCTAATAAAATACTTGAGTTTTATTTGAACCACTCTGTAGATAAAACAATAAAATACTATCTAACGATCACAAATGAGGTTAAATACCTGCTACATATTACATTTTATTCGTCTAACACATGCAATTCATCGTTGGCAGCAAAAAATTTGACAGCTGAAAATAAACAAACCTGCTAAGAAATGCACACCATAACACTGTTAGCTTGAACGTTACTCCGATGATATTTTATGTCTGCATAAAAGGAAGTTATATATACATTAAGGTGCGTTTTGAATGTATAATGTGTAGTAAGCTATTAGTTGTAGTGAGCGCGCCCGTGTTCACATCTGATATGCATTTGTTCTCGCTGTACCAGTAATCTTGTAATAAAATATAACTTATTTATGCCGCGCTAGTAAAGTGACACGCATGCGCGCAAGGACGACACGCGAAACACTTCTGGGCACTCGCAAAACGAACATTTTTATTACGTAACTTTGTGTTTTCTGAATAAACTGCTCAGGGAGTCGACTTTCTATGTTAGAGAACCATGTTGAAATTCAAGCAGGTTCAAAAAGAATATTAGATCGACAAAGGACGGTTCGAAGCTGCAGGTAATTAACTTCGAATTTCGAAATCGAGTCCCCTGAGTTTTTAGTCAGTTATGCTACCACTTCAATCCGCAGCAAAGTTTATTTTTAATGAGCAACATTTAAGTGGCTAACTATTCGGAACCTTGATATCTTTAAAACGGTTATACCTAATAAAATGCTTCTTTACACATAACAGATCAGTTTGTCTGCGCAACAACCACTACAATTGCTTTTATTTTTAATTCGTTTATTTTACGACGAAAAAGAGAAGGCTGTTCAGTTAATCTTCATATGAAACAACGAGTCAGAGTAAGGATAGGAGAAGAAATGTCAGAAGGAAGTGAAATAGGGAGAGAAGTACGACAAGGGTGCCTTTTATCACCTACCCTGTTCAACATCTACTTGGAGGATTTAGTAAAAAACTGTTTTCAGAACATGGGAGGAGTGATAGTAGGAGGAAGAAGAATAAAATGCGTAAGATTTGTTGATTATATGGCTTTGTTAGTAGAAGAGGAGATGATGCTACTGGAGCTAAATGACAGCTGTGTACAGTATGGGATGAAGATAAATTCAAATAAGACAAATAAGGTCATAGGAAGAAAATAAAGAAGGTAAACTTGCGAATTCTAAATGAGGCAGTAGAGCAAGTGGACAGCTTCAGATACTTGGAAAGTACTATAAGCAGTAACATGAGTTGCTGCCAGGAAGTCAAAAGGAGGATACCAATGGCAAAGGAAACTTTTAATAGAAAAAGAAACATCTTCTGTGGACCTCTGGAGAAAGAATTGAGGAAAAGACTAGTGAAGTGCTTTGTATGGAGTGTAGCATTGTATGGGAAAGAAATATGGGCGTTACGACGAAGTGAAGAGAAGCGAATAGAAGCATTTGAAATGTGGATATGGAGAAGAATGGAACGTGTGAAGTGGACAGACAGAATAAGAAATGAAGTTATATTGGAAAGAATAGGTGAAGAAAGAATGATGCTAAAACTGACCAGGAAGAGGAAAAGGAATTGGTTAGGTCAGTGGCTGAGAAGAAACTTACTACTGAAGGATGCACTGGAAGGAATTGTGAACGGAAGAAGAGTTCCGGGCAGAAGAAAATACATATGATAGACGACATTAAGATATATGGATCATAGCCTATGAGAAGATAAAGAGGAAGGCAGAAATATAAAAGATTTGAGAAAGCTGGGTTTGCAGTGATGGACCTGCCCTTGGGCAGAACACTAAATGAATTAATTATCAACTGCAATACTTATCTAGCATCTGAGTGAAATGAATTTTTTTTAATGTTAATAGGATATTTTACGACTATTCATCAACATCTAAGGTTATTTAGCGTCTGAATGAGGTGAAGGTGATAATGTCGGTGAAATGAGTCCAGGGTCCAACACCGAAAGTTACCCAGCATTTGCTCAAATTGGGTTGAGGGAAAACTCCGGAAAAAACCTCTACCAGGTAATTTGCCCCGACCGGGAATCGAACCAGGGCCACCTGGTTTTGCGGCCAGACGCGCTAACCGTTACTCCACAGGTGTGGACAGTGAAATGAAGGTGATAATGCCAGTGAGGTAATTCCAGGATCCTGCGCCAAAAATTATCCAGAATTTGGTCCTAATTGGTTGCATATTCTTAGGTAGCACAGGTACTTCAAAGTGAAAACAGTTCCCCAGACGTCAATCTGAATTCGTTTGGAAAGCAAATACGAGTAACTGCTGGTTAAAGTTCGCTACACATATTGTATGTGTAATGACAGAGTAGGTGTGATTTACAGGTCGCTATCTGTTATTGTTGTCCGTCATTGCACTTGATGTCTTCACGTGTTGATGCTCAGTTTTTGAGTGATGAGATCCACACGTGCGACGCGACATTCTAATAAGGGAGAAAGAGTTACTATGACAACGAATGTTCAGTTCCAAACACTTGACAGGCAATTGTCAAATTAGCACCTATCATGTGATCGTAACGCGTTTCCTTGACATCTGGACGTCAAATTAGCACCTGAACGTTCCCCCCAACAATAAAACGGAACATAAACGTGTTTCTATGACAACTCGTTGTCAAATTAGCACCTGCAACTATAAAAGCGCTCTCCACGAGAGCTAATTGTTGAATTAACAATAAAGCGACGCCGCTATTAAACAAAACATAAACGAGGTCATCAAGCCAGCGATCCGGTCTCGGAGGTCATTACAGTGGATTAAACTGGATCGTGACGGATAATAATGCCTACAAATATGCAAGAGTAGAGAAGAACACACAAAGAAATGCGCAAGAAGTCGAGAACCTGATGATTTTCCATAGGAGTAAACCACTCCTCTTGGACCATAGATCTGAGCTCAATAAACCAAGTTCGACATTTGTCAAACCTTGGTACATACACTTAAGCCTAATTACAATTACAAATCTGCCCCTCTTTTTCCACATTTTACAGTAAATAATTCCAATTCAATTTACGGGGATTTGAAAATAAAACTCTATGAAACTCTACTCAACTACAGTGATACAACATTGACAGCTTATTATAAGGTCGCGTCACCGTTTATGGCATGTGAAATAAGTAAGGGGACCAGTAAGTGCGAATGTCTTACCTTAGTAGTAGTCTATGGGCGATAAAGCTGACAACCGTGATTAGCTAATTGAGACAGGGAGATCAAAAACCCACTAACTCCAGTTTTTGACAAAATTGAGTTATGGGCTGGATGATGCTTTTTAGTTTCTCCCGCATGCGTGGAAGGCGAATACACTAATATCGACATTCATCTGCATTCTGGGGGCTGTTTTAAATCTCGTGGAAGTCCATGGAATAAGAGCGTTTTTGCATTCCAAGCTTAATTTCCCGGTAGGTGGCAACACTATCGCTCAACCAGCTGAGTAAAGTGATACGATACGGTATTCAGAATGTCACAAAAATCTATGAAATCCATGTAAATAAGACTATTAAAGGCACAATATCGAGTCGATTAACTTCCAGAAAACCCAATACAGATGCATCATTCTCCAGTCAACTAAAGTACAATTCAGCATTGCCATTGAAAGAAGAAAGCAAAAGGACTTGCAAAATTTAATGCAGTTTATTTCTGAGGAAAGTAGGATGAATTGCCAAACTCTGTTTGCGGACAGTAATTATCTGGAATCTAGATGCACAGGAAGAAAATGAGAGTGGGAGAAAAAAATAGAATCTGTAACATGAATGAGTCTGTGTTAACATTTTAATATTGTTTGTGGTTTTATTTATGTATTTTGATGTGCTTTATGGTAATTTGTAATTATCTGTCTCATATATTTGAAATTTAAAAAAAATGTAGTAATGTTAATCTTAATAATAAACTTCCATTTTCTCGTATATTCCAATGTTTCATAAGGGAATTATGATATACTTTTCTTTTTTTCTTCACATGGCTCATATTTATTCACCTTTCTTAATGCATACACTGTGGAAGTCAGAAAACTCCTAACTCCAGCAGTGTTTACTTCAAATTATAGCGTAAGATAATGTAAAAATTTAGGTTTTGAAGTATTTAATTAATAAAGAATGCAATTTTATACAATATTACTAGATAAATGTATAATATTTAAAGTTAGCAAGAGAAATAATAAGTTTTTTCTCTGTCCCATAATATTTGGTTTATTGGAGTTAGGGAGTTTTTGATTCCCCTGTCTCAATTGTTGATGTGGCGTGTATTTTGGAGGAGGTACCGTTCTCCGCTGCAGTGGCAACAGAAGCTCACTGATTGGACACTGTTCTCAAGGACACACCGCAAGAACACTAGCGCAGGGAAAGTTAAGTGCGAGTATCTTACTTTTGCCGCAGTCTGGGTAGCCAGACTGGCAACTGTGGTTGGCAGATTCTTGACGTGACGTGTATAGGAGGTGGTACCATTCTCAGCCACTATCAACAGACTATGCATTGTACTCAAGGACACGTGACAGAAACGCTGGCGTCATCAATACGCTACTTGCCGTTACACCAGTAGCGTAAAGATGCAATTTGCCTTGTTGGAGCGGCAACATCTTCGACTCATCCTCTGTGCAGGTTGCAGTCCTATTAGGCGGTAGGAATTGATCGCATTGTAACTTACGTGTAATATTTCGCTAAATTGGTTCTAAACTCGTTGCAAGTAATGAAAAATGCTCTGATCATATGGATATAGATTTTGATAATCTTTTTACGTACACGATAACACACTGTTTAATTTAATGTATTTCGTATTACGATTTGTAGATTTAGGAACGAAGAAAAATGAGGACATGATAAAAGATTTAAGAGTGCAAAGCATAACAAACATAGAAGAATGTGAATGTGTAAGTGGATACATGTATTCTGAATGCTGAAAGAATACTGTAGAAAACTGCATGGAACTGAGTCCTCAGGAAAGGTGTGATGTAGAATGGCCACGCAAGAGCTGAACTCCTGTACTGATTTCGCCGGAAAGGGCCATATGATCTAAGACTTGATGACGATGACGATCATTTCAATGATTATTACGATGACGATGATGATAATGAGAGCGATGACGATGATGACAACGACGATGACGATGATGATGATGATGATGATGATGTCGACGACGATGATGACAATGACGACGATAACGATGATGATTGTTTTATGAACCTGATTTCACTCATTAATGCAACTAAACTAATTTTCTATGTTCTTTTCTAACTTCTAAGTGTCTATTTTTTTGTTTTATTTCTCTTAAACATCTTAATGGCTACCCTGTATTTTAATTTAATGAATGCTACTAAATACTATAAAGTGAAAATACGTTTATATCAAGACAAAGTGTTAATTTTAACACTGGACCCATTATTAAGATCTGTAACAGTATTTACCCTTACTCAGATTCCTTGAACAAATTTAATTACAAGTTGAAAACCATTAATTCAGCTTCCGTCTATAATAATTTTGAATGAAAAGTCAGCCTTTCTGATGTTCTTATGCAGATTAGTCTCTATGGACTCGCTACGTGACACGCTTTTATTTGTAAGTAATTCATAAAAATGAGTCCCGCGCCGTGGCGTAGCGGTCTAAGGCATCCTGCCTAGGACTCTCATTACGGAATGCGCGCTGGTTCGAATCCTCATGGGGGAAGAAATTTCTCATGAAATTTCGGCCAGTGTATGGGATCGGTGCCCACCCAGCATCGTGATGCACTTTGGGAGCTACGATAGGTAGTGAATGCCAGCTATAACGGCTGGAGGGATCATCGTGCTAACCGTACGATACCTCCATTCTGGTTGGATGATCGTCCACCTCTGCTTCGACATGTGGGCGTAAGGCCAGGAGCCGGATGGTCGGTCTAGGCCCTTCACGGGCTGTAGCGCCACGGATTATTATTATTATTATTATTATTATTATTATTATTATTATTATTATTATCGCAAAAATGAAGAGATAAGAATGAAAACCATATAACTCACATATATTATATATTATACTTTCAATTATATTACATTAAATTATATCAAATTATATTACATCACATTGTATCAAATCATATTACTTAAATCGTATTATAGTAAATCATATGAAATATCACATATCACATACCTATTATTTTATATCATGTCTCATGAAATATAAACAAATACATACAGGGTGATTCACCAGGATTTACCGTCATTGATGGAGTTTATTTCCGAAGACATTCTAAGCAAAAAAGTCATATAAACATTTGTTCTAATCTCAATATTTTCAGAATTACACTAGTTTGAAGTTGTTTGTAAAGTACCTTTTTCTTTAGTTTTAAGGGTAAAGGAATATTACAAATAGAGAATAAACTATTCAGAAGTATCATTTCTTTAATTGGCTAGTGTTCTGAAGCTAAAAATGCGTTGTCAGTTGCTTTGTACAGATTTTTTTTCTCAATTTTTAACTAAAAATGACACCATTCCTACGCATGTCACAAAAATTGATACAAATCATACACTTTAGGAATTTGATTTTTTACAGTTTAATTATGCATTCTATTGTACAGTCTTGAAGAATTTACAAGAGTGGCGTAATTTGTAACAATTGTTATGAAAAATTTCGTGAGAAAATGCAATTTTTTAGTTAAGAATTGAAAAAAGAAATCTCTACGAAGCAACTATGGAATTCACAACACATTTTTAGCTTTAGAATAATAGCTAATTAAAGAAATTATACTCCTGAATAGTTCATTCTTTATCTGTAATAATCTTTTACCCTTAAAACTCAAGAATAATGGTATTTTACAAACAATTTCAACTTAGGATAACTTAGGAGCTTATTTCTGAAGACATTCTGAGCAAGAAATGCCATATAAATATTTGTCCTAATCTCAATACTTTCATAGTCACACTAATTTGAATTTGTTAGTAAAATACCTTTTTTCTTTATACGAAGAAAGAGTAATGGAACGGAGAAAAATTCTCTCCGGCGCCGGGATTTGAACCCGGGTTTTCAGCTCTACGTGCTGACGCTTTATCCACTAAGCCACACCGGATTCCACACCGGCGTCGGAAGAATCGTCTCAGTTCCAACTCTTGGGTTCCCTCTAGTGGCCGCCCTCTGCACTACGTCATAGATATCTATGAACCTAGGACCGAAGTCCACACATGTGCTGAGGTGCACTCGTAATGAGTGACTAGTTGGCCGGGATCCGACGGAATAAGCGCCGTCTTAAATCACGAAGTGATTTACGCATATCATATATATATTATTATTATTATTATTATTATTATTATTATTATTATTATTATTATTATTATTATTATGTACCGAAGTACATATGATATTTCCATACAGATGTTCTGCGTCATCATACGAAGAAAGAGTAATGGAACGGAGAAAAATTCTCTCCGGCGCCGGGATTTGAACCCGGGTTTTCAGCTCTACGTGCTGACGCTTTATCCACTAAGCCACACCGGATTCCACCCCGGCGTCGGAAGAATCGTCTCAGTTTTAAGTTCCAACTCTTGGGTTCCCTCTAGTGGCCGCCCTCTGCACTACGTCATAAATATCTATGAACCTAGGACCGAAGTCCACGCATGTGCTGAGGTGCACTCCTAAGGAGTTACGAGTTGGCCGGGATCCGACGGAATAAGCGCCGTCTTAAATCAAGAAGTGATTTACGCATATATATATTTTATTATTATTATTATTATTATTATTATTATTATTATTATTATTATTAGGTTCCGAAGTAAATATGATATTTCCATGCAGATATTCTGCGTCATCATACGCAGAATATCTGCATGGAAATATCATATGTACTTCGGTACATTATAATAATAATAATAATAATAATAATAATAATAATAATAATAATAATATATACTTTTTTCTTTAATTTTAAGGGTAAAAAAGTATTACATATAGACAATGAACTATTCAGAAGTATCATTTCTTTAATTGGCTAATGTTCTGAAGCTAAAAATATGTTGTTAATTGCTTTGTACAGATTTTGTGTTTCAATTCTTAACTAAAAATTACATCATTCTTACGTACTTATCACAAAAGTTGTTACAAATCATACGACTTGAGGAACTTGAATTTTACACTTTAATTATGCATCCTAATGTACAGTCTTGAAGAATTTACAAGAGCGGCGTGATTTATAACAATTGTTTGATAAATGCATAAGAAAATATAATTTTATAGTTAAAAACTGGAAAAAAAAAAAAAAAAAAAAAAAACATTTGTACAAAGCAACTATGGAATTTCACAACACATTTTTAGCTTCAGAATACTAGCTAATTAAAGAAATGATACTCCTGAATAGTTCATTCTTTATCTGTAATGTTCTATTAGGGGAGGAGTGGGTAGAGTAAGACAGTGAGAACAGTGAGACGTTTTTTATTAGATGGTAAATTTTGATGTTGAGATGTTGGTAACAGTGGAGTTGTATGTTGCATGAGTAAAGTAACAATATTTTCATACTCGATTTGATTCTAGTTATAAAGGTGAGTGATGAAAAAATAATTCGTAATTTTTCACTCTAGAAGTAAAATTTTGGCTTGTGTTTGATGAAGGTTATATTGGATATACAAATGAGATATAAATATGAATGTTTTGTTACCTAATACTATGGTATTTGAGATTATGTTTGGCAAAGTTTCGTCTTTCCTGTTTAAATTTTGAAGTGATGGCGTCATTTTTAAATGAACTATGCGTAAAGGGAACAGTGAGACATGCCATTGAAGGGTACACTGATACGTCTCACTGTTCCCATGTATCAATGATTTGCAAAAACAAACTGTAATTATATAACATTTACCAATAACGAACATTAAAAATGAACATACTAGTAACCAATTTAGGAACTGTAGCTTAAAATAATGGATACATTACATTTTAATGGTTTCATAAATAAAAAATTATGCACAAAATTTTAAAAAATGTTAAAAAAAATAATAAAGTATTACATTAAATTCTTATAAATATAAGCTTTGTTGTCACCAAAAATTCATTTCATTTTTTCACAAAAGTTTGAAATGTGAAGGAAAATTCACTTTTCCAAATGTTCCAGATGTTTCAGTGGTTTCGAAGTCAGACATCAAAATGATTCTAAATAAGCCTACAGAACATGTCAAGATAAAGAGACAGCAAGTTTTTGTTCTCTTTTGAAATAAATGTAAAACATTTCAATGTCCATTAATAGACACTGTGGTGTCTCACTGTACCCTCCTGAATGGGAACAGTGAGACATTTGCATTTTTTTGACAAGCACGTATTGTATATTATGTCTTTCATCTATTAACATTTTTGTTTATGTATTATTATACTCCATGTTTTAATGTCTATTTCTATTGCACTCGACTTTAAAAATACTTAAATTATTACTTGCATACATATGTCTTAATATTTTGTGTCTCACTGTACCCACCACTCCCCTACCTTTAAAACTAAAAAATAATGGAATTTAGAAACAATTTCAAATTAGTGTATTTCTGAAAATATTGTGATTAAGACAAAATATGTTTATATGACATTTTTGCTCAGAATGTCTTCGGAAATAAGCTCCGTAAATGACGGTAAATCGTCGTGAATCACCCTGTACAATGGTAAAAATGAAGAAGAAAATCTTTATGATCGATTTTAAGTATTGCAGCATCGCAGTAGGCTACTTCGTCTGTACTTAGCATAATGAGAGAGTAAAAGTAGAGTATGTAGTACTTATACCGGGAACGTCATACCTTCGTAATTTCACTTTATTCCAGTGAAGCCAATAAAGGAGGGCATCGGAAGGCCTTTACAGCCGTAAAACAGATCCACACTTGCGCATCATAACTATTTCGCAGTCCGTATTACTTTAAACGCGGGCGTCACTACTGAAAATGGCTTCCCCCATCTCTATTACCGTTTGTAGTGGTAGGCCTCTTAAAAACTGAAACTGCACCATTTAGTGCATGAAAAACAAGTGAGCGAGGCGAGGCGAGTCGAGGCGCTAGAGCTTGTTGCTCGGGCGACACACAAACAGTTGCGAAGCGAGCGCAAGAAACAAGAAAACGTCTGCTGCTTGGTTACCAAACTTGAGTCGACTTTCTCGCTCCCTGGAGACCGGCCGAGTAAAGCAACCGGCAAACAGCGAAACAATTAGTGGAATTGCACGCGCGTGACCATCCTGCGCTAGCACGTGGATTTATATTCGCGGCCTGAGTGACGTGTAATTGCCAATCTAGACGGCGCCACGTGTCCCCCACTGTCGTATATTAAAATATAGTTTAAAATATAACTTACAAATAAATTTACCCGCATTTCACAAATAATAAAACGTTTAAATTTTACATAGAATGCAGAGTAAAGGTCCATTTATTATGATAAGTAAATCTAAATGCAACGCGGACAGAAAAAAGTTTTTTTCTGTTTATATTATACTAGTGGCTTGTGCAGCGAATGCTGCAAAATAAGTTCATTAGACGTTCAAATAAACGTTCTTCAGGTTTATTTTCAATGAAGAATACCAGAAATTCTGAAAGTTATTTGTTTCCATAATAATGAAAGATACTCTCTCTCGAGCCAATACTGAAGAGAACTACGCATATAAATATCTACACCACACCGCCATTAAATATATGAAAAAGACCCAACCCCATTTGATTAATAATTATAAAAATATTTGATTTTTAATAATATTATTATCTTACGTAAGTTTTATAGCTTTCAGTAACATATACTATATAGCCGCCACTCAGTAAAATATAGAAATCAAAATCTAATTTAAGTTATTCTCTACATCTACTTATATAACCCCAAAATGTTTCACTTTCATATCATCAATATAGCATTAATATGTATAATTAATGAAAAATAGTCACATCATGGCATTAACTACAATTATATTTCATTTCTAATGGTAATAATGTCATCAAACCACCTCAAGTATTGTAGTTTTTAATATCCAATACACAGTTGTACTCAGAAAATTACACACCACAGAATCGAATCTGTAAATTATTTTTAGTAAATGAAGTTTTTAATAACCAATTTAATTTCAGCTCTAAATATGTCAGCATTCTTGCAGATCATGGCCTTCGTGTAATATTGTTTACTGTAGTATGTGTTTTGTTTTATTCTGAAATGCAACACGGCCGACTTCATGCTCGCTTCGCTTCTCCTTTACTGGCCTTGACAATTCATTTTGATCCCTGTGTTAAAGCGAAGGGAACATCAAGTCGGCCGTGAATGCAATTAGCTAGTTCTCAAAACTGACGACAGATGGATTTTGGAAAATAGGAAAATTATGTTGAAAAATTGACATTTCACTGAAAACTACTATATTTCGGAAAAACTTTGAGTACCAAGCTTCAAAATGCGGGGTCATTTATTAAAATCCGTTCAGCCGTTTTCCCGTAATTTTCATTACCAGTTCAAATTATATATATATATATATATATATATATATATATATATATATATATATATATATATATATATATATATATAGATTTTATATTACAATTATTAGCAAAATAAATAAATAAATGTCATTTAATGCATCCATGCACAGTGATTTACACAAAATATAAACATTAACAATAACGTTAGACTCAAACTCCAAGCTTACATATTCACGTTGACGTTATTTTAGAAAAAAAAACACTACCGGACAGCTCAAGAACAAAAGAAGGACGCGCTAAAATGGATTCACTTTATGAGAAATTGTTCATTTTGTTTCAAAGTCGTTGTTGCCCTTATGGCCAGGCCCCGTATTTTTAGGTTTTATCAAAATTAAAATTACGTTTTTTCAATCCATGTTTTAGGATTCTTCACGATATTAAATCTTCTATTTAGGAATTTATATTTTTTTTTCGAAAAAAAAATGAATATAAACAAACAACACATAAAGACCACAGGAAGAAAAGGGTGAATGTCACTTTTTTGTGAAATTTGAGATAATGGTAAAAATTGGAAGTTTATGGTTAGACGACAATAAAACATATTGAACATATTGATTACTAGATTAACCACCTTTCAAAATGCATGGTGGTATTTATCATTTGTAACACACTTCTTGAATAAATTAGTTTTGAACTTTAAATTAACTCTCCTGAAAATCTTGACATTCCCCCTTTTCTTCCTATAGTCTTCATATGCCCTACTATTAATACATTACCATACTACCAGACTTATAATAATATACCCGTTATTATAAATCTAAAAAGAATCCTGATGATTCAAGTAGTGATAACGAAATGTTTTATGGAACTACAGTATTTACCAATATTGATACGCATCAATAGTCTATTATGTTGAAAACACTGTATCTTTATTAAATTTTTACACCCTCAAACCACTCAATTAATCAGTGCTCCTAACATGAAACTGAACAATGAGGTATTTTGACAGATTTTCGGGAGAAAAAATCCTCCTCATATAAATCCTCAAGAAGTGAATTACTCCGAGAGTGGATTGTTATTCGTACAAAATAATTCAATTTGCTCAATTAAGGGGATTATGCTTAATTAAAAATCCGTTTAATTAAGCAAAGTGAATTACAAGGCGCAATCAATAAGTTTCAGAACTGTCCTAAATGTAGCAACACAAGGACATAGGAAACGGAAAAGTTATGAATACCTTTTCCAGATGTATTTCAGAAAGTAACATTTGCATTTCAGATTCATAAATTGTATTTCAGATAGCATCATTTATATTTCAGATTCATCAATTGCATTTCAGAAAGCATCATTTTTATTTCGTATTTATCACTTGTGTTTTAGAAAGCATCATTTGTATTTCAGATTAATCAATTGTATTTCAGAAATCATTATTTATATTTCAAATTCGTCAATTGTATCTCAGAAAGCATCATTTGTATTTCAGATTCGTCAATTATATTCAGAACCCGTCAATTGTATTTCAGATAACTTAATCATATATTTTTGTTGTCATGGAATTGTTTATTATATGTTCGGAATACCTACTTTATTAGACTTCATTTTGTCTTTAAGTTTCCTGTATTTTACAATTCATTTTGTCAATATAGAGTAATTGAAATGGAGTTACAAGATAATTGTGGAATATGCCGTATGTCCATGCTATGAAAAGCTGTAACAAGTATGCAGTAAGTAAGGTACTTACTCATAATCCTATGAATGTTAGAATTATGAATATAGCAAATTGTTGGCTCGTTCTATTCTGAAATGCAATTAACTCTTTCTGAAATACAACTGATAACTTCTGAAATACAAATCAATAATCTGCAACACAATTGACGGGTTCTGAAATACAATTGACGAATTTGAATACAATTGATTAATCTGAAATACAAATGACACCTTCTGAAATTAAATTGTCCAGTTCTGAAATGCATGTGTAAAAGGTATAGAAACAGAGAAACGCCTGGAATCTATACTAAATGCATCACTGAAAAGGCAGAGAAGAAGGATAACGAGGAGGCGCATGTGGAGAGATTAAGGAAAAATCGCAATAGATCCTTGACGTGTTTGCACAAAATCACGTGTAGAAGATCTGTACTTGAAGACAATCTGACGCTGTTTGATAGACTGACTTAACAGACATGGAAGCAAAGATCTTCAGTAAACGCGCATGTATGTTTAACGGTATAATCAATACGAATACAGTTCGGAAATATGTTGATTGCACCTTGTATATTGTACGAATAATAAATCAGTAAGTGTGTATCAGTAGTTCACTAGTGAACAATAACGAATCAAACTTCTCAGGCATTATGTGGATGGAACACTGGTTATTCGCGTATTCTTTGCTCAAGTCATGATCACGTGATTGTGTCACGTCTGACTCCGATATGAGCCTTTGCTTTCAAACATTCTCCGATGTTTCTACAGACAGTCGTCCTCAGTATACATTGTCACTGCATTGTACAG
Organism: Periplaneta americana; assembly: GCF_040183065.1. Lineage (NCBI taxonomy): Eukaryota > Metazoa > Arthropoda > Insecta > Blattodea > Blattidae > Periplaneta > Periplaneta americana. The sequence goes on along the minus strand of NC_091131.1, from coordinate 55,897,647 downwards.
CTCTCCTTTCAAACAACAACGCCTGCAGTAAGGTATTTACGCTGCAATGAACGACAATACTATTTCAGTGAGTTTCACAATTACTTTAAAAAAATAAAGTAGAGAAGTACAGGTTACAAACAATAAATCTTTTTAAGTTCTGACAAGCAAAATAAATCATTTAGGTTCTAACCTAGGAATTAGGTATTTTTATAGAGGATTCCACGTTAAGAAAAATACATTGATTTTAAGGGCCTCTCCTAATACATTGTATAAGCTATGTGGTAGGTAGACGTTTCTATGAAAACTGATCATTTGATGGAATAGCCCCATATGTCCAATGCTTTTTTCTTAACGTGAAATCCTCTATAGGCCCTATAAAATTTAAATACATCATTCGTTAGTACATAAAACGAAAGGTCTATTTCGAGAGTAACGACATGAAATCACAATTTTCACGAAAAAAAATCCTCTCTTTCTATCTCTCTCTTCCTTTATCTCTCTCTATCTCTCATCTATCTCTCTCTCCATCTATATTCATCTTTATCTTTATCTCTCTATCTGCATCTCTATCTCTTATAATTGTCTCTCTCCTTCTCTCTTCTCTCGTTCTCTCTCTCATTCTCTCCCTCACTGTCAAAACGAAACAAAATCATACTTCCAATGTGATAATGTTATGCTTTAAGAGTCACAGAAGATGTTCCAAATGGTGACAATTCACATTAATGCACATTCGACGGCATTCCCCGAAAGACCGCATGACTGCCCGGCATATTGCTGGCTGAATGGACACACAAGCCTGTCGAACGCGTTGCTGCATGTCGTCTGGTGTTGTCAGAATGTTCTGGTATACACTGTCCTTTACAGATCCTCACAGGAAGAAGTCGAGTGGAAACAGGTCCGGAGAACGTGCAGGCCACTGTACGTGGATTGTGGGTTGACAGTTGTTGTGTTTTGTTTACATGTTAAGACAGCAAACACACAACACACGACGTGTACGGACGTCAGTCGCCTTTCGTTTTGTGTAAGTTAATGCACAAGATGAATGGGGCACCACAACAAACGGCACATTCTGATGACATTCATTTTGCATTTTGTTGTTGTTATTGATTGGGAAGGTGACATTGTGATATATTTTTGAACTCGTCTTAATGTGCGTAATCAATGTAATATGATTAAAGTACGTAGTGCTATTTGAAAAATTGATGACGTCACGTGTATCTTGTACCATAATGTAGTTACATGCACCAAATCTCCACAATCATATTAGCCCCTCGTTCTGACGTAACGCTCAAAAACAAAAATTCCAATACCTATCCAAACAAAAAATGTATAATAGGTGAACAAGATAAAAAATGTTGTTTTATTTAACGACGCTCGCAACTGCAGAGGTTATATCAGCGTCGCCGGATGTGCCGGAATTTTGTCCCGCAGGAGTTCTTTTACATGCCAGTAAATCTACTGACATGAGCCTGTCGCATTTAAGCACACTTAAATGCCATCGACCTGGCCCGGGATCGAACTCGCATCCTTGGGCATAGAAGGCCAGTGCTATACCAACTTGCCAACCAGGTCGACTTGAACAAGATAAATGGGACACTCTGTGTACAAGGTGTTAAAAAATAACGTTTACAAAGTTTGAGGGATAATAGAGGAGGTAAAAACAAACACCTTTTGTAAGTGACAAAACTTTGGCAGATGCTCCGTTTATTGTGCACGTAAGTGTTAGTATAATCCATAACGAACAAGACCAATTGTCGTTTTAGAGGTGATGTTCAAACTGCCGTCCATTGAAGGCATTGCACAACTGGTACCTTTGTACTATGGAATGTCTGCAACGCTCAAAGAGGCCAACATTGTCTCTCATAACATGTGCAGCTTCAACAACGCGAGCAACTAAGTTTTCTGTCTTATTGAACGGTGTCTCATACACAAAACGTTTCACGTCTCCCCAAAAAAAGAAATCCAGTGGGGTTAGGTCCGGTGATCGAGGTGGCCACGGTACCGGCCCACCCCTGCCAATCCAACGATCGGGGAATGTAGCATTTATGTTGTTCCTGACACGACGATCAAAATGTGGAGGGGCACCGTCATGCTGAAACCATATTCGTTCTCTGATGTTCAATGGGATATTTTCTAAAAGTTCTGGTAGGACGTCGCGTAGAAAAACTAAATTATTACCACCACGGAGACTGTTAGGCAACAGATAAGGCCTTACAAGATTGTCGTTCACAAACAGAGCTAACCAGTGTGTGTTGTGACGGAAGTCAAGTCATCTATCCTTCAGGCATTTCTAGCGGCAAAACGGCGCATCTGCTAAAGTTCTGTCACTTAAAAGAGAGGTTTGTTTTCACCTCCTCTATCATCCCTGAAACGCTGTAAACGTTATTTTTAACACTCTGTATATGTACCCCTTATGTCATTTAATTTGTGAGCACAAAATAAATAAAATTGTACGTCCAATATTTTTTAATTCTAAATTTTCACTTTGTTGTAGATACCTTGACTACATAGGAAATTGCAGTAACAAATCTACCTTGTCTTGTTTCGAGTTTGCATAGCAACTTGTGTTACAACTAACATCTGAAGCCTTGTCTGCAGTGCTTCATTTCGGTAGAAGGAAGGAAACACCTTCTCTTGTGTGTTTCCATAGCAACCGAGAACTCAGTGCCCTTAATTGGCAAGAGGAGGAGCGCGTCCGAATGCAAAACAAAGCACAAAGAGGCAAGTTGACCGCCGCCAACGTTTGAAGTGCAGCATCAAAGGTTCGATTTATTGTGCACATTTCAGCCCCGCAGCGTGAAGGGTGGGTAGCAAGAAGCATCCCTCACAACCACGTTGCCCTGGTAACGACATATTTTTTGTAGATAGCGCTAGAGAGGGGACGAGCTGGAATTTATGAAGACTTGGGTGAAGGCAATTAGTTTCAATATCTGCGACCCAAGGGGGATTGCGCTCCACGGACAGAGTCCTGAGTAGACAAAAGAAAGGTAACACCCGAAATATTAGTCAATATTCTCTTCGTTATCCACTTAAAGGCTGAGATGTATTGTAATTCGAACAGAAGTAGGTATCGTATATAAATAATTATTTTACAGTACTTTCAAGCTATATAGAGAGTTGTAATCTTAAACACATATTTCATTTACACGGGCTGCTTAGAGAGTCTTCATTCTACTTAATTTAAAACATACTATTTACAATATTCTACTGGCTACTTAGAAGGCACAATGTAGCATAATGGTTAAAGTACTACGCTACAAATTCTAAGATTACGGGTTTCTATGCCCGGTGAGGACTAACTTACAAATGGCTTTTAAGGAATCCGGAGGTCCATTGCCGCCCTCAACTAAGCCCGCCATCGGTCCCTATTTCTGAACAAGATTAATCCAGTCCCTACCATCATATACCACCTCCCTCAAATATATTTTAATGTTATCCTCCCATCTACGCCTTGGTCTTTTCCCCTCACGTCTTCCAACTAAAACACTATATGCATTTCTAGATTCACCCATACGTGCTACATGCTCTGCTCATCACAAACGTTTGGATTTAATGTTCCCCATTATGCAAATCTGGCCCCGGAATAATTTTTCCCTTGCAATTATTGAAGTCAGCTTCACAAGGAGCTATGCGTGAAAGCCAAATTTTCATAATACACATCACTGTTCGTTATCAGAAAGCCACAACTCAAGTCAGACAGAGTTTGTATGAAGTTGGGCTTGACGTTTTGTCAGCCCACTTGAGCTATGTGGATATAAATGAAAAAATTGAGCCGGTGTTGGGCACAGTTCCTGGGTAGCTCAGTCGGTAGAGCATTGACGCGCTCAACCAAAGGCCGCGCAATAATTTTTCGCTTGAAATTATTCAACAATAATATTTGTATACATCTGAAGTCTGATTAGTGAAATATGTTACTAGTCAGCTATGTATGCAATGGAGGAGAAAAGGAACTGGCCACCCTAACCCATTATCTCCTGGCTTAGTTGTCTCATCAGTAAGGGGCGGATGTTAATGAAAAGTCAATCTTATTTTTCACCTTAGGATGATGCCTATTAATGTGGAAATCCTTTCTATGTCAATATCAACGTAAAAATAATTTATTTTGCATTTTTTGCATTTTTGACGTTTTTGATCTAATAGGTCATTTTCATTTTTTTTTCGGAATTTTTTATCGTTTTTAATAATTTGAAGATCTTTTAGGTCATTTTGAATGCATTTTACTTACTTCTTTACATACAGGTCTAAAATCTTTTTCTAAGCAAATAGATCAGTAATAATTACCTACTGAATAGGTGAATAACAGTGAAGTTTGAGTGTTATAGTTTGAAACAAACTCTAGAGTCCAATCCTCATTCCACTGAAAACTTCACCTCACACAACGTAAGGAATATAAAATGCTTCACAACAGCTTAGTTTAAGTGAGGGCTTTGATCGCTACTGTTCTTTTGTCGGTACCAGGGTGTATTTAGAATTTACATTTGGAAGGGGGGAAACTTTCACAGTTTTCTGGACGATAGGACATTGTGTCCCCAATATGGTTCGGAAGGGATTTACTGTAGTAGACAGTAGACAGTATTTTTAACAGAAAGATTGCAAAAATACACGCTGCTCCCACAATTTGCTTTCTCATTCACACTCCCTCATCTGGAAGGTCTGGTGACGGAAAATGAAGGCACTGACATGAACCACCCCGGTTGAAACACATTGTAAACCCTCATTAAAATTTATAGATATCCCTTGAAATCTTCATTTTGTTGCATGTCCTTTTCCTCTATCTTAGTCAAATTCCAGGAAGTTGCCTTCTCTCTCTCTGAGTATGGTGGGCACTCATTGAAGCAAGGTGACTAATTTTCAAGAAATTGTGGTGCGAGTACTTTCAATAATATTTAAATGTCATTTTCTTTTAATTTTGTCATTTTCTTCATTATTTTAAAGGCAATTTATTGATTATTGTAAGTAGATTTTTAGGTCATCAACATTCGTTATTTTAAAGGCATTTTATTGATAATTTTAAGTAGATTTTTAGATGATCGATCAACATTCATTATTTTAAAGGCATTTTATTGATAAGTTTAAGTCGATTTTTAGGTCAACAACATTCATTATTTTAAAGGCTTTTATTGATAATATGAAGTAGATTCTTAGGTCATCAAAATTCATTATTTTAAAAGGCATTTTATTGGTAATTTTAAGTAGATTTTTAGGTCATCAACATCCTACTCATGAGTGATTTCTTATTTGTGTCAATTATGAAGTTCCAACCTGTCTTCGGACAGTTGACGAAACAACAACAAAGATGAATCGTTGAATTCTGAATAGTATTCGGGGCAACCAACTTTAATATTAGAGGCCGGAATAGACTATTCAGCCTAACCCGTGGTGGTGGTGGTGGTGGTGGTGGTGGTGGTGGTGGTGGTGGTGGTGGTGGTGGTGGTGGTGGTGGTAAACGTAGTATAGTACCGATACTCAATTTTCTATACATAGAACTGAATAGAAGTCGCTTCTCCTCCAACCCCAGAACCCAGTCTCAGCACCGCAATCACAGCGCATTCGGTACCCTGTGAGCCACAGCTTGAGTGCCGTCCTGTGCACGGCATGTCAGAGATATTGACAAAGTCTCAAAAGATAAAAAACAAAAGAGAGCGGATCCATGCGAGAAGGCATAATGAGGGGGGGATAATGAGGCGCTGGAGTGGCGCGCTGTTCTTTGTTCAACTGTTTCACTACAGCGCCACGGACAAATGCGGATCTGCGTGCAACTACAGTGTTACGTAAATACAACATCACACGCCACTCAAAAGTTGAAACGAGCAGTCCAAGGTTGGACTCCAAATTCTGCTATTGCTTTCATATTTGTGTTCACACCAAGTGCCTGGTCACGCTGCGGCGTTGTAAAGAAAATGGTAATGCTTTATGAAACACCCAATAAGCCACCACCAGTAAGTCTTCGAATTGGTACACTCCATCATTTTCAAGCGAGAAGCACATTCCCTTTCGGAATCGCTCAAGAACCCTCGTCTTTCTCCTCTTTTCTTTCCACTTAGTCTGTTTTTTATTACTTTAATTTTTCTTCTTCTACTCTCGCTCGAGTTCATTTTTTGTTTACATTTTCCTCCCAATCTTTTCATTCTTCTTTTGTTACTTTTACTTTTATCCTTCGTTCGTTTTTCTTCGTCATGTGTTCATTCTCTTCCTCTATTTTTCCTCTTTTGTTTTCTTTCTTATCCTCTTCTACCTCTTTTTCTTCTGTTATCCTCTTTTTTTTTCTTCTTTTCTTATGTTCATTTTTTCTTGTCTTCTCTTTTTGTATTATATTTTGTTTTTCTTTCCTTTTTCCCCTTCCTTAAGCTTCTTGTACACCAAACGTTCTCAATCTGGTGCTCGCGAGCATCATGGTGCTTTTTTTTTAACGTCATGCGAGTAAAATGTGCTCGCGAGCACGAACACTCCTGAGTCCTTTTCAAATGCAAACTTTGTTGTACGAGTTGGAACACTATTTCTATTCAACCATTATACTATTTTGGTGCCAGAATAGGTCTTCCCGTATTTCATGGTGTATCATCCCTTTCGATTCACTCAGAAAAATCAAGATTATTCAAGAGAATTATATGGCTGCTCGTGAGGAACTTCAATTCATAGACTCCAGTCTTCCTTAGCGTTGAAATATTTAAAAGTAGAAATTCATAGCCTTTGGGAAGCAGAAGATACAGAAAGGTCCTAAATACTACGGAGTGTTTCTCTTAAATGCGTAGCTATGTTTGGGACGACCTACCTATGCGGAAAAAAAACTCTCATAAATTATGAAATTCCCACTAACAAAGCACGTTCACGCTCAATTTATTGATCCACATCTAAACGACTTCTACTTGGACATCACTGAAATTTTGAATAACATTCAAGGATCACTTTACCCTGGTGAGTGTTTTAAAAAATATATTTTATTTGTTTCTTAATTTATTTGTGTATTAATATATTAAATACATTCGATTTCATGGTACTAGCTCACTTAGTATTATATGTGGGCGGTGCTCATAATCTCAAAAAAGTTGAGAACTCCCTGTTGTACACGATCAAATTTTCGTCATATTCAACGTTTCACAAGACTATTTACAAGACTTTACGGGTGCTATTCATAGACATTTCGCTAGCCCGCGCTACGAGCGTGCTAAACAGGATTCATATCATATCATATATCGCTAACACTGGTTTATGAATACGAAAAACGTTAGTTCGCTGATCATCCACCGAAAGCCCGCGCTGAGAATGTCTATGAATACGGCCCTACAAGTTTTGACGTGAATACGTCTTTAAAATCAGACCGAAGCGGCGATGTAACGTTTGAAGGGAGATCAATTATTCCGACGGTGCAACTTCGTGACTAATAATACGATTGAGCCACCGACGTAGCTCAGTCGGTAGAGGCGCTTGCCTTCTGATCCGGAGCTGCGCTTGAGCTAATCGCCTTGGTTGGGTTTTCTCAAAGTTTTTTTCCCAACCGTAAGACGAATGTCAGGTAATCTATGGCGAATCCTCGGCCTTATCTCGCCAAATACCACCTTGCTATCACCAAATAACCGAGTAGTTAATACAGCGTCGTTAAGTAACCTTGCTTACTTACAAGTGGCTTTTAAGGAACCTGCAGGTTCATTGCCGCCCTCATATAAGCCTGCCATTGGTCCCTATCCTGAGCAAGATTAATCCAGTCTTTACCATCATATCCTACATCCCTCAAATCTATTTTTATATTATCTTCCAATCTACGTCTAGGCCTCCTCAGAGGTCTTTTTCCCTCTGGTCTCCCAACTCGTCATGAAACAATACTAACAATACCATCCCATCGCACCTCCTCATACTCATCCTCTTTCACAATAGCCCTGCCAAGACTCTGGAATTCGCTACCTGCTTGCATCAGGGACTGTCGAAATAAAATTGAATTCAAACGCAAACTTACTAGGCACTTGGTCAGTAATTGAAACTCGGTTAGACATGGTTTCTTGTAAATAGTTTCCTTAATCTATCACAAAATATTTCAGTATCCGGTAATTTCATCACTATACAATGTTGTTATTCTAGGTTTAATTTGTAATTCAGTAAATATAAAATATTCTTTGTTTTTCTATGATAAATTATCTAGCTTTCATTAGTCAGGTAATCTTTTCGTACTTCGAATTTTATTGTAATTGTAATTGTAATTGTAAATTTAATACTAATTGTAATTTTATTCTTCATATTATAGTTAGAATCTCCTGGTATAGGGGCTGAGAAGGCCTGACGGCCTTATCTCTACCAGATTAAATAAATATATACTATTAATACTAGGCCTACTACTAAACTAACACTCTAATTATATGCATTTCTGGATTCGACCATATGTGCTACATGCCGTGCCCATCTCAAACGTCTGGATTTAATGTTCCTAATTATGTCACGTGAAGAATACAATGCGTACAGTTCCACATTGTGTAACTTTCTCCAATTTCTTGTAACCCATCCCTCAACCCCAAATATTTTTCTAAGCACCTTATTCCCGATCTTAACCTCTATTCTCTCAAACTGAGAGTCCAAGTTTCACAAACATACAGAACAACCTGTAATATCACTGTCTTATGAATTCTAACTTCCAGCTTTATCGAGAGCATACTGGATGACAAAAGCTTCTCAACCGAATAATAACACGCATTTCCCATATTTATTCTGTGTTTAATTTCCTCTTGAGTGTCACTGATATTTCTTACTGTTGCTTCAAGATATTTGAACTTTTTTACTTCTTCTAAGAATAAATTTCCAGTTGTATATTTCCATTTCGTTCTGGTCACGAGAATTAAACCTATGCCTTTATGCCGTGTAAATTCTATGGAATACCTTAGCATGCAGGCTTTCACGGCCGGTGTCTAGTTGAAACGGAGCTTTCGGGCTAAGATGCCGTGGTCTACTGGTGCAGATGTTCACAGACGTTTCGTCTACTACTGCGGCAGACATCTTCAGTGGTTAGGTATCCTAGGTCGAAGACTTCTGCTAGTTGCTACAGGTATCCCTAGCAGAAAACTTCGACCTAGGATACCAAACCACTGAAGATGTCTGCCGCAGTAGTAGACGAAACGTCTGGGAACATCTGCACCAGTAGACCACGGCATCTTAGCCCGAAAGCTCCGTTTCATCTATGGAATACCGCAATAAAATAAAGGAAAATAATGCGTATGAGGAGACTGCAAAACAGATATCTGCAGTTAAGTACCAATACATGTATTTTTTAATACAGTATATCCTAACCTATACCATAGGGCTATCCAAATGTCAATCGTAAATATTTTGTTTTAAAACAATATATAATCGTAATATTCTTCGTTTTAGGGTACCATACAGTAAAGTAGTAATACACATATTGTTTTATATTTCTTAGTTATTGTCTGAAGGATTTACACATTTAACTTATATTATATTTGATGGGTTACAGTAGACTTGAAATCTTTAGCAAATTGAAACTGTCTTTGACAAATCTTTTTCAATATTGAACAGTCTTTGACAAGGTTACTTGTAAAGTATTGAATTGGAAGAAAAATGTTATAGTATGCAAGCAGCTTTGCCTTTTTCTTTAGGTTATACCATTAACTGAAATACTGATCCTTCCATTGGTTTATATTACAGCCCAACCTCATTATTCGTTTGAAGTAAGAACTAGTAATTAAATGTCCTCAATATGGAGGGCGGGGAAATTCTCATGCGTTGTGTATGACTTTCGCGCAAAGCAACTTATCAAACTGGAGCATCAGTTAATAATATAGGCGATATCTACCGGGTGGTTCTGTGACTTAGTTACAAACTTTTAAGAGTAATGCAAGTGCTCAATATTAACAATCTTCGTACAGGCACCCATGTCCGGAAAGGTTCAGTTAGGTAGTTACAAGCCTTGATGTGTGTAGTCAGAGCAGCTATCATCGAACAGAAGGCAATGTTTCTGAAATTTGGTTATAGTCTACCTGTTCCCGCAAAGTAGGTAAATTCTTATAAGCATTGTATAGGCCAATTGGCATCGTAAATGGTACATTTTGATTTGCCCTTCCATAAATTAAATGCATGTCAAGTTCTCTTAACGATAACTAAAAGCAAGCGAGGTGGATCAGTGGTAATGCGATACTCACATTCAGAAGGTCTCAGGTTCAAACCCCGTGGCCGGCAAATCCGACTAGGATTTTTCATGTTTTCCCTCAGTCACAAAGGCAAATGCTAGATTAGAAATTACATACCATGATTCATCACCACCCTAACCACCAATATCAGAAGCATTAAAACAAAATCTGAAATCAGTTGCTTGAACACAAACCATTTATAACTCACGACAATAAAAAGTTAAACTCAACAAGGTGAACACTGAACGGTTTACTGATATGTTCAAAGATCTTACATAGGCTATATGACCACAGTGCAATGAACGTAAACAGAATGATAAATTGGGTTATAGTAGTGGCACTGAAACTTACAGCTCGTGTTCACCACTCTGCAAGGATCAACAAAGGATGAACACGGTAGTGAAAGGGAAAGGGTAGCGCATAAGGGCAGTAGTTTTCAACCATCTTGGCTTGAAGAGTTTGATCCCAAAACTCGCTCAGTCCATTTCGCCATTTTTATGACGTATGCATATAGGTATATGGCTTTTTTAGACAAAGTGGAAGTGAAATAGCCTTGCAGATTTTCAGAGCGAATAACTCATGTTATATGTAACAAGAAACTATAATATCATATTGGTGGAAAGTTCACAGTTTTCATTTCTTTAAAAAAATGCTTTTTTCCCAAATGTTTAATAATCTCTTATTTTAATTTTTAAAATTTTAGTTGGTTATTTAACGACGCTGTATCAACTACTAGGTTATTTAGCGTCGATGAGATTGGTGATAGCGAGATGATATTTGGCGAGATGAGGCCGAGGATTCGCCATATATTACCTTGAATTCACATTACGGTTGGGGAAAATCTCGGAAAAAAAAACAACCAGGTAATCAGCCCAAGCGGGGATCGAACCCGTGCCCGAACGCAACTTCAGACCGGCAGGCAAGCGCCTTAACCGACTCAGCCACGTCGGTGGCTTCAATCTCTTATTGAGTAGCTATTGAGAGTAGGATCGTAATTTTTGTCCATATCGATAGGAAATCCAATAGAGAATAATAAATTTATCCCTCTGGCGTATTTCAATAGCGTGCACGGTTTTCGTGTGAATTTAATTTTAAAATCCTCTAAATTCAAGACATTGCACGATGCAAGTGACGTCTTGGCAGAGAGCAGCTTACCTACCGAGACACACCGAGTTCGTTGACCTCTTACATCTGTATCACGAGTAGAGTGTGTTAGCGGTGATGTTGTCGGACTGATGAAACTTCAAACTTAATTTTCTAATTAACCGTATATTTAATCACAAAACGTAATATAGGTTTTTTTATTCATTTACGTGTACCCTATCGTCCCTTTCAATCTGCAAGGATATTTCACTTCCACCCTGTATTTTAAATTTCTTTCTTTTTTTTTCCAAAACAACGCCGATCCTTGTTTAAAAGTCTGTGTCATTGTGCATGTTACTTGAAAAGTCGCTCAGTCTGTATATCGGTTGATAAAAAAACTAGTCCTGTGCTTTCATGAAATGGACTGAACGCATTTTGGAATCATACTCTTAATTATTTCCATGTGTAGAGTAGACAGGGTAATTGTAAACACTTTTCACAGATTTCAAATATATTTCAACATTACACAACCCTCAGTAACGGTAAGCATGACAAAGAAACATGTTATTTTTAGATCTTTCTTTTCCCTGAAAATGGGTTTAAAATAATAATGTTGACTTTTTTCATCGTTTAATTGCTAGTTTACATTTACCCCACCTGTTTACGTTTACCTCTTTGAGAGGGGTAATTGTAAACACCAATTTTCGCACGGGCTATAAGACACTGAACATTTTTTGTTCTGTTCAGAAGAAAGATCTGTACTCCTTCTAATTCCAATTTTGTCCTTTTGTACATTTTGTCCCTTTAACCTATGATATATATACGATATAGGAACTCCGTAACTCTCCTGAGCTTCACGATAACTGTACCCATAGTTACCATTTTTCACATCTGTAACAACCCTCTCTACAGTGTAGTTGGGTGGGGGTCTCCTTGATTACTGAAAAGTACGAAATGTAACCGTAGTAAAACATGTTTACAATCACCCCAAGCAATTATAACTATGGGGCAAATGTAAACACGTCATAATTCAATGAACTGAAATTTGGGAGATCTGAAAACCATTGTAATAAATGTTAACTACTATACATTACTCATAAAAACAACATATTCTAAAAAGAATAGCACTGTACGTTTACTTACAATGCCAAAAATTAAGGTGAAGCAAAATTCTTTCTCAACTTTTTTTTTTTTTTTTTTTTTTTTTTTTTTTTTTTTTTTTTTTTTTTTTTGTAGACTCTTACAAAACATTCGTTCACAACTAAGCAGTTACTTCTATTTGGCGCCAAACTGCTTTGTAGGTTAGTCAATATGTTAATTTAAATATTCTCCGAATTAAAATTTTTATATCGACAGTTTTGTATTTCTCACAGCATTTGTTTACAATTACCCCCTGTTTACAATTACACTACTATAGTCGCGACGCTGTTATTCCCGGCGTGACTCCTCCGCTTTGCTTAAGTCTTAGTAAGTGAAGGCTCTATAAAGTCTAGGTAGGTAGTATCGTTCGCCATTTTTGTTCTTTCGTTGCCGAGCTATCGTACGAGGAATCTATTTGCCACACCGTTAAACATTATCATGTCGTAGCTCCTATGATAATAAATCAAACGCACTGTAATTCAGCAAATAATTGAGTGGCAAATAACGTCTTCGTATGCTTTCTGCGAACGCCATCGAAAGAGCCAAAATCGCGGGCGATTATATTAGGTATTTATCGAGCCTTAAGAAATGAATAACGGTTTCATCAGCGAATCACGAGACGCACACGTTTAAATGTAGCCGATCTGCAACGCGATTGGCTGCCGGAAATTAGAGCGACGGGACTATAGCTATATGAAACATCAGACTATGTTATTTTCTGTAAAATATAGAGAGGAATTTTTTTAGAAACAGCGAATAAGTTCTCTAGGACTTGTGCAGAGTTCTATCCCCTTTCCCCCAGTATTTCTAAGAAGATTATTAATGACAGTGAAACGGGAGAGCTCCGAGAAAGCCTGCCTCGCCACGTCTCCACCCACAACAAACTCTACTCGCACCCGGGTATTCGTCGTGTAAATTCGACGACCAACAACAGTACGTCGATGTCGTTCTGAGCTAACAAATAACATACACGTTATGATGGATTCATATATGAAGACGCGGGGGTCCAACATGGCGGCGCAATTAGAGGCAAGCACCTCCGCGAGTTAGCACTGCAGTTGGCATAAAGTGGGACTGTACAAGCGGGATGACCGCAAACATCCCCCGCCGGGGGGGGGGGGGGGCAGCAAGACAAATGTGCAGCATCACACGCAATGAAGACATTCTTAAAGCGCTCTGTACACAAGCGCGTTATTTATGGAAACGCCATTTTAATCTCCGCGCATTATGTTGCTTGTCACGGTGAAAAATAACGCTCTGTCCGCCCAGCGCCCGGCTCTGCCGGTAAAGGGTTCGAGCCTCGCACGGGATCTATTTCGATTGGCCGGACATGTAGCACACGTGCGCCACGCTGCTGCACGCGCTCGACGTTCCCCTGTTGTTTTTCATGACTTCTCCCCCCCCCCCACGAGCATCAGGTCTGGACCTGACATCCCGTGTAATCCGCTGAAAACTCTCCCTCTCTAACCCTTGCACAGGGGTGGTTCATACAATATTCTGTTTGGTAATGTTTGAAAGTTTAGAGTGTGAAAATAGTGAAAGCAGTGGAATCAGTATAGAACAGATAGAAAGAGAGGAGGATAAAAAGAGAAAGAGAGGAAGGAAGAAGAGGAGGAAATGGGAAATAGAAAAGAAAGAAATGACGACAAAGGAACAAATTGAGAAAATGGAAAGAAAAAAACAAAGAAATGACGATAAAGGAACAAATTGAGAAAATGGAAAGGAAAAAACAAAGAAATGACGATAAAGGAACAAATTGAGAAAATGGAGAGAAAAAACAAAGAAATGACGATAAAGGAACAAACTGAGAAAATTGAAAGAAAAACAAAGAAATGACGATAAAGGAACAAACTGAGAAAATTGAAAGAAAAAAACAAAGAAATAACGATAAAGGAACAAACTGAGAAAATGAAAAGAAAAACAAAGAAATGACGATAAAGGAACAAACTGAGAAAATGGAAAGAAAAAACAAAGAAATGACGATAAAGGAACAAACTGAGAAAATGGAAAGAAAAAACAAAGAAATGACGATAAAGGAACAAACTGAGAAAATTGAAAGAAAAACAAAGAAATGACGATAAAGGAACAAACTGAGAAAATTGAAAGAAAAAACAAAGAATTGACGATAGAGGAATAAACTGAGAAAATGGAAAGACAACACAAAGAAATAACGATAAAGGAACAAACAGAGAAAATTGAAAGAAAAACAAAGAAATGACGATAAAGGAACAAACTGAGAGAATTGAAAGAAAAACAAAGAAATGACGATAAAGGAACAAACTGAGAAAATGAAAAGAAAAACAAAGAAATGACGATAAAGGAACATACTGAGAAAATGGAAAGAAAAAACAAAGAAATGACGATAAAGGAACAAACTGAGAAAATGGAAAGAAAAAACAAAGAAATGACGATAAAGGAACAAACTGAGGAAATGGACTGAAAAAACAAAGAAAGAACGAAAAAGGAACAAATGGAGAAAATGAAAAGAAAAAACAAAGAAAAAACGAGGAAATGTGTAAAGAAGGAAAAAACAGAGGAAAAGAAAAGAAAAACGAAGGAAAACGAGAATTAAACGAAAAGAAAAAGACGAAAGAAAGAGAAACTAGAGAGGAAGGAAACAAATGAGAAAATTGGAAACAGAAGAGGAAGAAAAAAGAGGAAAAACGAATCAGGTGAGAATAGGGAAAGAAAAAGAAAAGGTAGGAATAAGAATGTGAGTATATAGGTAAGAAAACGGTAAAAAATAAAATATACAATAGATAAAGAAAGAAAGGGGTAAAGGAAAGATAAAAAAGAAGAAGCTATAGAAAGAAACAAGGCTAAGAGAAAAGATGACACAAAAGTTAGCAGAAAAATATATAAAAATGATAAAGGAAACAAACACAAACAATGAAATTAAAGGGAAAGAAAAAATATGATACGATATATTTGCCAGCCAACTTTACAGTTCATAGTAGTTATGGTGGACCATCACATTTCTGCTTTTCGATCCACCATCCCTTTAATACATACCACCCTTTTATGTTAATACTGTATATTCATTTGCGAAATAATTTCTGATTACTTCCTATTCTTCTGTTTTAAATGAATTCCTAGCTATTCTTCCCTGTCTATCCTATTCTATTCTCTCTCATACCTAGACTGTCTCCCTTCCATTTCTTGCTTTCCTATTTAATATTGCATGTTCCCATCCTTAATAATTTATATTATTTATTTATTTTATTCTCTATTCTCAAATCTACCTGCACTTAATCATTATTTTCCAGCTATTTTCTCCGAAATTATTTGTTTACATTTCCCTTTTCTCTATTTTACAACACATCACTTACTATTTCCCTACTATTCTGCCCTCTATTTATTTACGTATTTAACTTTCTCTGAAAGAAAGAATATAGACATCAGTAGCGAAGCGTGACAAAACTATTGGGAAGGCTGGACTGAAGGCATAGTGATCTCGGCCGTGCTTTACGTCGCCAAAAGGTAAACGAAACGCGGAAACGCTCCTGTTTTTAATTAACTAAATTCTAAATTGGTCCCGCGCCGTGGTGTCGTGGTCTAAGGCATCCTGCCTGGGACTCGCGTTACGGAATGGGCGCTGGTTCGAGTCCTCATGGGGGAAGAAATTTTCTCATGAAATTTCGGCCAGTGTATGGGACCGGTGCCCACCCAGCATCGTGATGCACTTGGGGAGCTACGACAGGTAGCGAAATCCAGTTACGCAAACTAGCTATAACGGCTGGGGGCTCATCGTGCTGGTTGAATGATCGTCCACCTCTGCTTCGGCATGTGGCCGTGAGGCCAGCAGCCTGCTGGCCGGTCTTGGCCCTTCGTGGGCTGTAGCGCCACGGATTATTATTATTTATTAAATTCTAAAATCTTGTCCCTTCTTCGAAAATGTTTGGGAAAGCCCAGCTTCATGTCTATTAGACATGAAAGAAGAGAATAAATAGATGAAAATAATAGTATAAAAATACAGAGAAGAGATAAAAACAAAAAAACTCACGAAAAGAAGAAAAAAGTGGAAAGAAATTGAACAAATTTGAAAGTCATGAAACCAAACAAAATGAGAACATGAGCGCTATAACAGGGAAGGGAAGGGAAGGGAAGGGAGGGGGGGAGGGAGGGAGAGAGAGAGAGAGAGTGCAATATGTTATGAGAAAATAATTTGAAAATAATACAACAGAAAAAACAAAACACAACTAATGAAAGCCATTCGGAAAAAGGAAGAAAAGAATACCAAAGAATAATTAAATAAGAAAACGAATAAAGTAAGAAAGTAGCCTAGCCTATAAAGAAGAATTAAAGATACCAAGTATGAAAGTTGGAAACAAGAAATACAACAAACAGTAATGAAGAAATGAATAAATAAGAAAAAAAACGATGAAATAGAAATGTAGGAAGCAAAGTGGGAACGAAAACACAAAGGCAATGTGGAATGAAGGACAGGATAGAAACACTGAACATAAATTAAAATTGCAATCAGCGAGGATTGAGGTTAAACACGTCTGTGCCATGGCATGAGCTCCAGACGGCTGCGACACTGCCAACACAGGGTGCTCCGAAAACAGAGTCTCAGATCAATGGAGTCTTCGACACACACGGTGCTGGTACCCACAAGAGTTGAGCACTTGTTGCTAGGATACCACAGTTCACACCGACTCCCAGTGTGCGTTTACAGACGAGACCTAGAACTTGCGGGAAGGCAAGTAACATGCCCCATTGTTCCGGTATCGATTGTTGCTCCACAAAAAGTGGCATCATGCAACCCATTATCGTGTCAGACTTTCTTGCTTCTGTGTTGGTACTACTGAGCAGGGCGTGTCCCCTTGCACTCGAATTTCGTGCAGGCTCGGCCCTGGCAAGTAATGGATCCGTGAAATAAATGACAAATTCGGTGTTTTATGCCTCTTTTTATTGAGTCTGATAACACCCTCTGGCTGACAAGAAGCTGGCGTTTTAGCTAGCAGTATTTGTGATTAAATGTGTGAGCATGGAGCAAGAAACAATTTCCACATGGATATAAGAGTTGTTGTTCAAATGTCGGTTTCTATTATGTCGATGCAGTTTAAAAAAAGTTATACCATCAGTCTGTATGAAAAAGAATAATATTTGTTACTGGAAACTCCATAGCAATATAATAGTAGCCCTATGAATAGTAACACAGGTATCTACAAAACAGTGTATCTCTTCTTATGGAAGACCTACGTTATATAACAATTCTATATATTATAAAATAGTTCATATGGAGACGAGAAAGAATTTTTGGTAAAATAATGTTAGCAACGCAACAGTACAAATTAATATAAATATTTCACACAAAATTCTAAGGAAATGGATGTCTTGTAGTACACTAGAAACATCTTGTCTAGAATGGTTAATTTCCCACTTATGTCAACAAAGAAATTTTGTCTACGAACTGTAAATAAACCGTGGCATTGAATTATTTCGTTAAGTGCAAACGTGTTCGTCAGTTTCTTCGTGCAAAGTCTATGTTCGACCTATAAATCGGGAAAATGTGTAACACTTTTCGTAATATGAAGTTGTTAAGGTTATTATAGGGGCAACACAATCGGTTTCGTTATTGCATTGGCCGATAGATGGCAGTTTCCAAATAAAATGTGTATGGAAGGAAATGACGTTATACGCTGGTAAGATTACAGGAGGTTGTGCAAGACGGATACATTTATACAAAAGAGGTTGGGTACTAAAATTTTAAAAAAATAAAAGAATTCAATGTATTGTATAATTATGTAAAGACTGAAATTGATATCTTTCACAAGAGTCAGTATTGCATTCTTATGTAAGCGAGAAAGTCAAAAGTAGAATTTATGTCCGTCTCTTCGCAAGCGAAAATGATAATGCTAAGAAATGAAAGTAAAAATGAGGAAGTAATAAAGCCAAAATGTGTCAGGAAGAGTGGAAAAGAACATGTGAGGCATCGGTACTGGAAACAACGCAAAAAGGAAACAAACAATTTAACTAGATCTGGTAGCTATAAATATGCAGGGAGTAACAGAATAACTGTTCCTAATTTTGTGATGTGATACAAGACTTAAAAATAAATATTTTTTCTTAATAAAGTAGTGTCCGGAAATTCTTCGTATAAAACACAGAGCTCATCACTCACATTATGGCTGCATTTATATTTCAGCTGTTCTTGTTACCATGGAAATAATAACTGAAGTCAGTTTGTTGTTGTATGCCACAAACCATCGTCCGTGAGATCTATTTATTTAATTTCATGGTATTAAAATGCATCGGTATACTAATATTGAAATTCCAGACATGCAGCTTACGACAACGCTAATTTGCCAAAGCGAATCTATCAGGAGCAACACCCTCAGTGTCATAGCTATTCCATATTAATATTCGAATAAACAAGATCTTTCAACACGACGGTGCACTAGCGCATTTCGGCTTAAATTATCAAAATTATTTAAATGTACATTTTCCGAATCGTTGTATAGAGAAAGCAGGTCCATTTGCTTGGCCAGCACGTTCCCCAGATGATTCCAGTTGATTTTTTTGTTTGGGGTCATATTAAATCAAGTGTTTATGTAACACTCATCGACACAGCAGAATAATTAGACGCTAGAATTATTCTTGATTTTGACGATATTCGTAACAGACCGATATTTCGAAAGAATTCGTTGTTAAATCTTTATACTTTGTGTGTCAACAATGGCAGTCGCAATTTTGAACAGTTCCTATAGTTTTTCAATACCATTTCCTTAATATCTGATATTAGATAAAAAAAATTACTATGTAATCATAGAAAGTAAATAAAGTAACTTTCCAATCTGATATTCTTTCATGTTTCCCTTCATACCACTATCATTTGAAAACGAAGCATTACCGGACATTATTTCATTTTCTTTAATGTTTAATTTCATGCCCTCTATCACATCATAAAATTAGAAATAGTTATTCTGTTACACCCTGTATAAATGTGTTAGCTATAAATGTGATTAATGTTAAAGAAAAACAATGCTATGAAGAACCTTTCAGTTATTTCAATACACAGTTTATTAACTTATTAACACTAAGTTTGATTACAGAGTCGTAATGCGTGTGACAGGCTATTGTACTAACAAGACCTGAAACATGTGAGCTTTATTGCATACGAAGAATAAAGACGTTTCACACAATCCAATACATTTCATACACTCGCTGTCACTTTTCCCTTTCCATTTATTTTCAAAATTATTATACTCAGATATATGTCATTAGTTATCTCGTGAAACCTACTTGAGCGTAAGGGGAAGAAGCTTTCCTCCCTTGCTATGCTTTCACTTTCAGCTAGTTAGTTCACTGACTCCCACCATAAAGTTATTGCTACGAGGTACGGCGCAAGCTTGCATTTGTTTTCACGGGATAACGAATGACCTATATACGACTTACATGGAATTCACACGACTGTGTTTTTCTACAAATAAATCGAGCAAATTGTAATATATTGCACATAATTCTTACTTTAGGATGAGGATAAATTGCATATAAAATGATCGCTTTACAATAGTTGGTCTTTTTATTTCTTTATCGTGTCGAAATCCCTTCTTTTTCAAATGCGATGTAAAGGAGGGTATATTTTTGTACAAACATTGGACTCTCTAACAATGAGAACCTCACTAACTGTGTGGTCAGCATGGAGCAGTGTCACAACGGAGATGTCACAGAACTAGTGCAAGATAAGGGACACAAATCCGTCACGTGGAATGGAGATAAATCTCCAACAACTTCGAGAATCAAAACACGAGCCGCTTGGTTGGGAAGTGTACGCGCTATTCACTGAGCCATAGTGGTGGACTTAGTTTTAGTTACTGTGTAAAATATGTAATGACACAATATGTCATTTAGATGTCATTGTTGACTTCGTTGTTGACAAAGTCTATCCTGCTTGGACTTTAACAATAATGTAATTTGATGTAATGGAGACAATGTTATAATGGTGCCCCTGCCAATTCTTGTCTCTACAGACAATGAAATACAGGTCGAGGCGCCTGGAGTCTTTCCTTGGGTTCTGTTGAATGAAGTTATTTCCATTGGAAGCCTGCTTGTGTCGCGTTCTGCATTTCTGAAAGAGAAGCGGATACGAACTCTTGACGGGTTGGCCGGACATGATATTTAAAACTGGAGTCAAAGTCGCGACCGAGCACGGCTTGGCTTTCGAGACATGAAGCAGCGGAAGCTAGAAGAATGTGCAGAGTCAATAAAACCATATCATTATGACGTCATTCCTATCGCACTGCGCCTTAGCAACGCAACAATGCCAACAAATTTTCATAACAATGTCAGAAGAGATTCGAATTAAAGAAAAACGTGTTTTTGTTTTAACTTCATCATTGTTATCGCATTTTATTCTAGCAAAGGAACAATATTGATGCAATTTTATAACAAAGTCAGCTGGTGAGTTAAGTAATTTGAGATTCATTACAAATTTTTATATTTTATCATTACCATTGTTATCATATCATATTTCATCCTACTAACGCAACAATAACTACCCATTTTCATAACATAACCAACCGTAGAGATAAAAGAGATGAATGCCATTTAATACAACATTTTACATTTTGACATCGCCATTGTTATTAATACACACCATTTTAGCAATTCAACAATGCAACGCGTTTGCTTAACATAATATACTGAGTTAAATTACATGCTTGTTAATCAATCATAAATCTTATATTGTGGCATTAGTTTTCTTGTTGCACTTTAGCCTAGTAATACATAACTATGCATTTTCAAGAGTCAACCATTGAGTGCAACGCTATTGATTATCCTACAGAAAAGTTGTTTAAAGAATTTAAATTCTTGAAAACACAACAAATTTATACCAATGTAGGCCTATTACTAAATTTTATAAATAAAAATCACACAAATTTCAGTAGTCACAGACACAAAATGAAAGGCATGGATACAATACGTTTGTTTGAGCCCAAGTCTTTAACGAGCACTGCTTTTAATCACAGTAGTAATACAGTATATAAAGATTAAGGGTGTTTGAGAATAAGGTTCTTAGGAAAATATTTGGTGCTAAGAGGGATGACGTTACAGGAGAATGGAGAAAGTTACACAACGCAGAACTGCACGCATTGTATTCTTCACCTGACATAATAAGGAACATTAAATCCAGACGTTTGAAATGGGCAGGGCATGTAAAACGTATGGGCGAATTCAGAAATGTATATAGAGTGTTAGTTGGGAGACCGGAGGGAAGGAGATCTTTGGGGAGGCCGAGACGTAGATGGGAGGATGATATTAAAATGGATTTGAGGGAGGTGGAATATGATGATAGAGACTGGATTAATCTTGCACAGGATAGGGACCGATGGCGGGCTTATGTGAGGGCCGCAATGAACCTGCGGGTTCCTTAAAAGCCATTTGTAAATAAGTAGTATTGGTGCTAGAATTTATAACAAAATTAATAAAGAAAAACCCTCATCAATTTCACTCACACAGTTTTAAATTTAAAAATGTACTGAATACTCCCCTGAGCACGAGATCACCCTCAGGAGAATGCTAGAATTGTTGTATACTTACAATAATAATAAAATCTGTAACATTAAAAAAAATTATTTCAATACAAGTTTTACAGTTTGACATTGCCGTTTTGTTATACACCATTCTAGCACTTCAACAACATAACTCATTTTCGTAACATATCTAATTTTTTAGTTAAAGTAGCTATATACTTGTTAATCAATGCCAATTTTTACATTTTGACATTATCATTTTTATCGCATTCTATCCTAGTAACTCAACGATGTCAACGTATTTTCATAGCAAAATTAACTTTTTGGTTCAATAAAGTTATTCAATACATCTTCTTTCAATATGGTATTATCATCGTTACCGTAGCAACACCACAATTTCAGAGCATTTTGTAACAAGATGAAAGATTCATATAACCAAATTGTTTTAATACAAGCTGTTTAATTTATTATAACAACTCTTGAGTTAAATTAGACGCGTTTTTTTAGGGGAGACTCCACTGAAAATCATAAAAAAAATTTCCAAAATATGTTTTTTGACCATTTCACTTCTTTAGAATGTAGGCCTATGTTTTCATAATCAAATTGAATTTAGTTCCATTCTGATTACAAATATGTTTAAAAAAGTGTTAGGTAAGGAAGAAGAGGTGTCAAAATTATTTTTCCAATAAAGAATTCTTTTTTTTTTTTCTCCAAATTTCTGATTACAAATCTAATATCTTTTTGTTCTAAAGTTGGCTCCCTGAAGTTACTACATGAATGTAGCGGAGGAGAATTTTAACAGGTATGTGTTACATAAATATTCGTTTTACTTTAAAATGCATTTTTCCCTAAGTTTATTTTTTTTATTGAACACCAACTTTTTTATGCAAAATATTAATCAATCTGGATGAAACATTTATTGCAAGTATTTATTAGGTAGCTGCATATTTCCATGCATTTATATTGTAAATAAATTATGCTAGTTATTTTTTTTATTATTTTTTCCAATGAATTGTAGAAAAAATAACATTTTCAAAAGGTCTGACAATTTTTTGAAGCGAATAAATTAGATATTTCATAAAATGAATGCATAGAAATGTTTCTCTATGTCTTGTGAATATAAAAAGAAAGGGAAGCTTAAAAGTTGAGATCTTCTACTAAAAAGTTGGGTTTGAAAATATTCATTTAAAAAATCAAAAATCAAAAGCTAAAAACATTTGGAAGTTAAAAATTTAAATTTTTCTAGTCTTTTACATAGTAAACATGCTCTCAAAATTTGGCTGAAAAAATGATTAGAGAAAGATTGACTTTTTTTATAAATTATTTCACTCTATACTTGATTTCGTACTATATTCTAGCAACGAAGTACATTGGATACAAAAAACATAAGAAAATATTATCTCAAATTATTACAGATATAGCTGCAGATATGTATTTGATTAGCCCAAGATGGGGAAGCCGAAATGGAGTAAGCAATGCGGGGACACCAGTTCCGCAGTCCTCCGTGCCGTGATGCTGCTGGACAATGGAAAGCGTCGCTTCTAATTAGCGTCGGTAAAAACTCTCTCGTAATGATGAATCATTAAAAGCTGCAATTAATTGTAGCGCCACTAATTAGTATCGACTGCGACCAAGGAAAATATTCCGCTAATTACGATGCTGTAGGTGGCACAGGGGTGTCCAACCCCTTGACCAATTTAACCAACAGGTTTTTTTTTTTATTTTATTTGGTAATTTCACGATACTGTATCAACTAAAACGTTATTCAGGGCCGATTGAATTGGTATTAGCGCGATGGTATTTGGTAAAATGAAACCAATGACTCACCACAAGACTACC
Source organism: Periplaneta americana (assembly GCF_040183065.1). Lineage (NCBI taxonomy): Eukaryota > Metazoa > Arthropoda > Insecta > Blattodea > Blattidae > Periplaneta > Periplaneta americana. The sequence continues at coordinate 55,873,997 of NC_091131.1, read as the reverse complement.
TGACATTCATCTCACAGTTGTGACAATATTTGGAAAAAAAATCCAACGAGGTATGCAGCCCAAATAGAGATCGAATCCACCCCTAAACGGAACTCCTAATAAGAAAACGTGCCTGCGTATTGTTTTTGTAATGAACCTGTACAGTTTGATCTGGAGATTTTAAAAATGTATTCATTCATTCATAGTGCCCTGCCCAAGGGCAGATCTTCCACTGTAAACCCAGCATTTTCCAGTCTCTTCTATTTTCTGCCTTCCTTCGAATGTACAGGGCTCTTACAAAAGACCTCTCCGGTTTCGAACACATGTAATTTACGTTCTATGAATCTGAGGTGCACGAAAATAGCACCAATGGAAAGAGAAACTAAAAAAGTTTAGTTGTGGCAACATTGTTTTCCTAGTTGGTAAAACTATCTCATAACAGCGCATATAAACAAATTTGTTCATTGTTGAGGCGAAGTGGCTGCTATAGAGGACAGGAAAGCTTTTTGTGTTTGATTTTCAAGTGAACCAGTCGGTTATTAATGTGCAACGGCATTACCGAAACGAAGTTTGGTGCAGATCCATCAGTGGGAATACAATCCGTAAATGGTACACTTCTTTTAAGGCAAGATTCTTCGCAAGCCGTTGCGATTTCATCCGTTCCAACTACAGTTGCTGCAAGCACTAAAACCAGAGGACAAAGTGCTACGAAGAAATTTCAGAATAAGTATGCAGACTTTAATTGAAAACGATGATGAATTTATTCGTTCCGTGGTGTTTTCTGACGAAGCCACCTTTCAACTTTCTGGTAAGGTGAACAGACATAACCTCAGAATCTGGGGGTCGGAAAATCCGCGTACCTACGTGGAACTTGACTATAGGCTTGATGTGTGTCGTGTTACCAAGGGGGGGGGGACACATTGAACATCTTTAAGGTAAGGAACAAAACTTTTGAGTTTCTATATCATGCACCTCAGATTCATAGAATGTAAATGACATGTGTTTGAAACCGGAAAACTTTTTTATAGGAGCCCTGTGTTGTGGTATCTAAAATGTAACCCATATTTTTTTTCTCTTTCGATGACCACAATGTCTGTTCTTTTTAGATGATTCAATTGTATTTTTATATTGTGCACATTTCAGCAGTTTTGGCGAAAAAAAGAAATGTATATCTTAATTTAGGCTAATATTGCTTATATTTTGTCTTTTTTTTTTCACATTTTCCTGAAACTTTAAGAAGTTCTTTGAAGTGAGAAGGATAATTATCACAACTACGTTCATGGAATTCGTGACTAATGAGGGTGGCCAAACATTCCAATATGTTTGTTTATGCACTTGGTTTTATTCAGACCCCAAGAGAAAGAAAAACAGTTTATTCACAGTTCAGAAACAGACGACAATGGGTAGCCGGCTCTTGAGTTCCTGCGAACGCTTATACGAGAGGGCAAGGTACTGGTTCATCTAGTCTGCAGAGGTGCCAGGAATTACCTAGTAATACATTACTCGTTCCTGTCTAAGACCATTGAAAAACTGGAGACTAGGGGTGCTATGCATAGACATTTCGCTAGCCCGCGCTACGAGCGTGCTAAACTAGCCCCGGCTATCGAGTGATTACTTGTACAGGATTCATATATCGCTGACACTGGTTTATGAATACGAAAAACGTTAGTTCGCTGATCATCCACCGGAAGCCCGCGCTAAGAATGTCTATGAATATGGCCCTAGAAGTCTATGCCTCCTTATTTCCTTGGCGGTTGCGAAAAAGGCTGAAAAGAGCACGGATAAATTCTCTACATAAATTATCAGTATGTCAGAAAAATAGTAGTCAAAGTTATTTGCAGAAAGTGTAATCTGTGTTGAAGGGGTAGATGAACTCTGGGCTAAGTACTTGGGATCTTGCAAGAATTCCTATTTCTAAGTTTACTCCAGTTACATCCTGTAATGTTGAACAATCATGTTCAGCATACAGGCTCGTATTAACTGAAAAAGGGATTTCTTCATGAAAGAAATCACGGAAAAAACCTCTTATAGTTTATTGCCATTTGAACCACTGCAAAAACAGTTGCATTAATAAAAGTGAAATTATTCTATGTTTTCTATCAGAATTGTTTAAAAGTGAAAGTATAATTAGGATTCTTTGGATCTCTCCTTAAAAGCGAACAGAAGCGATCCATACTTCATTTTTATATTTTTAGTGCATATTTCTATGCTTTCAGTGCATATTTTAGTGGTTTTTAGTGCGTGTAAATCCTCGGTTTAGTAATAACCTATATACTTGTTTTCAGTCTTTGAAGTGAATGCACCGGAAGTGACACGTTTTCGTTTACAATCGACCCTTTGTTGTCACTTTCTGGCGCGCGAGATGCAAAGTTTGTTCAAAGAGTTGATTTCTCTTAAGTGCAGGACTTTCAGTTAATGGAGTGTAGGAATGACATTGGCTTCCGGCCGAGAACACACGCATCAGACATACTTCTATGGTCAGCGTAAAAGTTCCAGTCATTTCCGTAATTATTTCAATTTATTTCTCTTCTCATATGGTCTCAAAGTTCGTCTACAGTATGTTTTTTTTTTCTGTATATTCTTTTCAGCAAAGCACTTATTTTCAGGAATGTCCGTCGACACGGTATGTCAAAATGAATGTTAGTTAAACGTAGCCTATCTGTTAATGAATACTTTCAAGGGAAAAATTGTTCCGGGGCCGTGCATCGAATCCGGGGAGAACATAACCTATAAAATCTGTGTGTGTAAAAATTTATATGAACCGTAATATATTCCTCGTCCAATATGTAGATAGATACAGATGAAAAATATTGATGCTCCATTTGCATGTAGTGTTCGTAATAGTCAACCATAGTTTACGTCACGACAAATATGAGCAGTTCTTGAAAATGCGCTTTTGTCTGAATGCACCAATGCTCTATCGATTGAGCTACCCAGGAACTCTACCAGACCCCGATTCAATTACTCCCTTTATTTCCACATACCTCAAGTGGGTTGACAAGGCATCAGAGATCCAACATCGAATGCACACTTTCTGTTTGACTTAAATTTGTCATTTTCTGTTAGCAAATCTGTCAATGCTTCCTCTTTTTTCTTCATCAAGATTAGAACTGAAATCAACTTTCATGTTTTTAAACCTGACGTTAAATAACCGTATTGTGGGACTCCCATGTCAATGGACGGCGCATCCCGGTGCAGTTTAATAACCGCTGTAGTTGAGCCATTGTCGTTAAACACGTTCTGCCTTGGCTGAGCGTCCCCCCCCTCACAGGATTACCAACAGTGAAACTTGGCTGCGCGCCCTGTGGATGCAGTGTGACCACACCTTACATCATCATGAAGAGGCCAGGTCTAGGGGTGACCAAATTGCATATTCGAACACCACATTCACCCTTCCACTGTTCGATTCTGATTCAGAACTCTGTGTAAAAACCTGCCTCATTCCTACTCAACACGGACAAATAAGAGGGTTCCGAAACTGTGGGACACACACCGTAGTGGAAGATGGGTGCTAATTATGATTATTATTATATTTACTTACTGAATTACGCACTTATATCCTTGTATATTTATTTGTCTTCGATTAAGTTAGGTGCAGTCAAATATACGGTGAGACGGGTAGTGTAGAAATGTTCACACAGTAGTATTGTTTATGTAGAAGCTCTCATCCTAGTGTTGCTCCATTATAGCCATGTCATCTCCTCATGGACTGTTATTTTCGAGTAAACAGGCTAATTTAAATAAAAAGACCATTACCGGTGTAGAGTTACCTGAGTTCACACTTGTCTGTGGCGCGAAATGAAAATGCATTGCGCTGTAGTTATAGTTCTGTTTTAATTGGAGTGGAGTGTGTCGAGTTCTGTGATACCAGTCTAATAAAAGGGGAACAAATCTGAAAGAAGCAACAGACCTTGGTTTCAACTATTTTACTGGTAGTAGTTTTAGTATATCTCAAGGAAATTAATACGTTAATCTTATTCATACAATTCTCTTCCCTGGCACGTAGCTTTCAAGTTATCAAATTTCGAGAAAGAGATGTTTAATATAATGTATATATCCTTAGAAGGAAAACTTTCCAGGCCAAATCCTGCGGAAACGGGTTCGATTCTCTCTTGCCCAAAGTGACTGTGTGTAATTTATTGCATTATTTTGTCCAGTGTTTTTAGTCTGTTATTAATGATATTTTATCAACCACTAGGTTATTTAGCGTCGATGGAATTGGTGATAGCGAGATGATATTTAACGAGATAAAGCCGAGAATTCGTCATGGACTACCTTACATTTGTCTTACAGTTCGGAAAATCTAATAAAAACTCCAAACCGGTTATTTATCAACCCAAGCATCTTCGGATCAGTAGACAAACACGCTAACGCCTGGATTCTTATGTTCTTAAATAGGTTATTTAACGACGCTGTATCAACTACGAGGTTATTTAGCGTCGATGAGATTGGTGATAGCGAGATGATACTTGGCGAGATGAGGCCGAGAATTCGCCATAGATTACCTGGTATTCACCTTACTGTTGGGGAAAACCCTGAAAAAAAACACAACAAGGTAATCAGTCCAAGCGGGGATCGAACCCGCGCCCGAGCGCAACTTCAGACCGGCAGGCAAGCGCCTTAACCGACTGAGCTACACCGGTGGCCCTGAACTTGCTAATGGTAGGTAATAACAATACGTGTTAATCGTTTTATTTAATTTTCAATAAAACCGTCCATTTTATTTAAAAACTTCAAAGGGATAAATCATTCCTCATCAATTTCTCTAATGATAAGAATAAAGATCAGAATCGTACGGATAGTACTTATCGAGTAGGCCTAAATCAGTGTTAACGTTTAGTGGAAAAAAATTGAGTTACTCTCAAAAAAGTATTCATTTGGGACAAATGTGGTGTTAGACTCTTTTGTTGTACTCTATCCTAGGAATAAGCTGTTAAACTCCGCACATATTATTTTACTCTGTATATAAAACATGTGTGCAGGCGTGTGTGTAATCCAATAATTGTAGAAGCAGTTTTAGTCCACACCTGTGGAGTAACGGTTAGCGCGTCTGGCCGCGAAACCAGGTGGCCCGAGTTCGAATCCCGGTCGGGGCAAGTTACCTGGTTGAGGTTTTTTCCGAGGTTTTCCCTCAACCCAATACGACCAAATGCTGGGTAACTTTCAGTGCTGGACCCAGGACTCATTTCACCGGCATTATCACCTTCATACCATTCAGACACTAAATAACCTAGATGTTGATAACCCAATAAAATGAAAAAAAGAAGCAGTTTTAACCAACACACAGAAAAAATTTGAAAAGGACAATCCAATGCAGAGATTATTCTCGTAGCAGCGTAGCTAATACAAAACCACAAAGCTTTTTTTTTTTTGTAGATTATGAAATGGCGTCTGATAAGATGAACATAAATATTTTATAGTACATTCCATGAAAGCAAATGCGTTAGCACTGCAGTTCATTGAAACTCTGCAAAGTCTGTACTTTAAGAACAGAATTTAAATCAGACAGTCAACAATTGGAAGTATAGCGCCTGAAATAATTAATCAGGGAATGAAGAAATGATTCCCTTTTTCTTCTGTACGTTCCTTCTTAACTTTTACATTGACGAAGTCAGGGGTTTATTCTGAGAAATTTAAAGATCAACTTCAAAATAAAAGGAATACATTTTACTACACTTCTATTTGCAGGAGTTCAAATCCTCATTACCGATAGTTAAAACTCTTTATAAGAAACGGTTCATAAACTAAATAATAGATGTGATTCGTGTAATTTTAAAATATTCTCAGAGAAGATGAAAGTGATGGACTTCGTAGGACTCCACTCAATTCGAGAAAAAATTGTTATAGACAACTACAGGGACATCACTTTATTTTTACTTCAATTTTTAATGTACCTGAGTTTTTTAATGTACTTCACTCCCACTCCCTCTACTAGTAAACTCCCAACCGTCCTCCACACAGAACCAAGACCGCGGTTGCAGTCAAAGTCAGTAAGCAGTACTGAGTTTGTGAGTATAATATATTCCAGAAATATGTTCGCGTCTCTCAGTAACGAAAGAGCTTCCAATATTGAACTATATTTTCGCACAGGTACTGTAGTCATTTGCCTAGGTCGCATTCCGGTTTCCTCCACCCGCTTCTGCTCGCCCCTCTTTAAAGGCTAGTGGCTGGGCAGTCTTAGCTCTTTTCTGAAAACATTAGTTTCTGTTAGGAATTGGAATTATTATAAAACTGTTTAAAATAACTTAAATAAAAGGGCCTCGTTAAGTAATTAACTGTCACGTGATTTCTCCCCTTTCTACGACCCTGCGACAAAACCACTGGGACGGACAGTAGATAGCATGTCTGAGTAATTTTAACTTTTCGGATCGGGCACAAGTGAAAACTGAATTTACAGTACGTAACGTACTCTTTTATAGAGTAGGTATAGAATTATTTCAACAAGAGTTAATAGTACGAAGGACGAAACTGGTAATTGGAATTACGTACAATAGGCTATAGTGCGATAATACGCAAATACGCATGTGTCGAAATGAATGGCCACCATTTTCAAAAAAGTGTTTAAATATCCATATTATGATTATTTTTCAATTTAACTTCATTCTCTATATTGTACGCTAATGTGCTGTAGACAGTATAATGAACACTGCATAATGAATACGTCCGAATGGATAGCTCAATTCGTGAGTAAAAACACTTATTATTAATACTGTACTGTATTTTGGTTAAGCAAAAACCTAATGAAAATTATCGAACTCAAAATCGCGATATTTCCTAGTTTACGTAAATGAACTACTTTTCTTCCCTCCTATACCTAGTAAAGTGATTTGTTTGTACTTTACGCCAGTATCATCGAACTCCAGTCTTGGAAGTGGGTAGCAAACGATGTTTTCGATTATCAACCGTTAATCCATGGGTATAGCCAGGTTAATATTAGAAATGTTAGTAAAAATAAAGCGATGTCCCTGTATATGGTAAAACAGATCTCTTTAAGAGTCTAGACTGTGGACTGACGTAGAAAGAGCGTTTGACCTAGAAGGTGAACTACATAAATATGTACAAAGAGGTACCTCTGTGACAAAATTAGATCACTGGCGAAACAGGTTCGTAAGGAGATGCCTCTAAAGGTACGTCAAGTAATGGCTAATCCTTCCAGGCTATATAGAAGTGAAACAAGGACTTCAAAGAGGACCAAATGAGAAGAGTGGAATAGATAAAAATGAGATTTCTTAGAAGAGTTGCAATGCAGAGACTTAAACAGGAAGAGGGACGAAGATATAAGAAGGGAATTTCATATTCGCCTCACCACTAGCCTTAATCACTGATGTTGTAATAACTGAAGGAATCATATATCGCCAATTTCTACAAATTGTTCATGATTACAATTCACGAGATACAGATCACAAGGATGTCAAAGAAAAAGATGGACGGGACAGTGGACTGATGATTAGGAAAAGGAAGTTCATGCCCTAAAAACGTGAAGAATATGTATGCATTTATGCCGTAAAAATAGATAAATATGCTATAAAATATGCATTATCAGTCTGAGATTATTTTAACAGAATAATAAGGTATTAGGTAACTTACTTTTAGTCTATGGATTTTGAAGTGCTTGCCTCATTGCTGAATGCTCCATTTATGCTGTTACAGTTCACAACTAAGCAGTGACGTATGTTTTCTGTTGTCATTCTTAGCCTGTTGTCTCTCAGCATAGCTTTGTAGCGCGAAAAACTCCGTTCGACGTCACAAGAAGTAAGAGGGGCTTGCACAAAAGCTGTGAGCTGTTCTATAGAAAATTTTGTTGGTTTTTGGGGTGTTTTTCCTTCGAAAATATCTTGAATTTCTTTAAGTTTATAATAGCCAGGGTTTTTGGAAAGAATATTTGCCGTTTTCTCGTTCATTTTATCTCCTACATTTCCTGGAACTGACGTTAAACTGGATATTGTTCTATCGAAATCTGCTGAAGACTGCAGTAAAGGAATACCAATTGCTAACTTGAGAGGCTCCCTGTGAGGGCGCCATCGTTAAGTTCAAAATTCATGAACTTAAATTAGTCGTGTTTACGAGGTTACACACTTTTAAAACTGAGGGAAAGACAAATAAACATACATAATATGCAATTTCCCTGCATAAATGTTAAAATATGATGTTTTTATAAATAAAAGGCAAAATATGTACTTTTATGCAGAATAAAAGTAATATTCTATTCAGAAATTTATGATTCATGTAGATAATCTTTCAGCATATTCACACAACGATAGAGAACAAAATATATGCAAATGCATGAACTTCCTTTCCATACTGATGATGTACTACCGGTGTAGCTCAGTCGACTTAGGTGCTTGCCTGCTTGAGCTTGGGCGCGGATTCGATCCCTGCTTGGATTGATTATCTGGTTGGGTTTATTCCGAGGTTTTCCTTAATCGTAAGGCAAATGTCAGGTAATCTATGGTGAATTCTCGACCATATCTCGCTAAACACCATCCCGTTATCATCATAACCTAGTAGTTGATACAGCTTCGTTAAACAACCAACTAAAAAGTGATGATTAAATAGCGGATTTTCGGTCCCGATACTGAACACCAGGTGTACCTCAGTTGCAGGGAGGTCATTCAACTTAGAGCTACGCTCCCTCCGTACGCAAAGGGAAGCGACGTCGTGTTGCTGTGTAGGGACCGAAAATCCGCCGTCTACTGATAATGATGATGTTAGTGGTAATGTTGGAGAAGTAATGACGATGGTGATGGTGATGATGATAACAAAAGTAAATATCTCGGTTACCATGCTCAAAACTTGTGTAATGTCTAGAGACATACAGTTTGTTTTTCAGTTACCTGATTCTAATGCCGGGATTAACAACACGTGAAGGTGCTCCATTATAACACAACACGAGTACCGAACTCCGGGGCAGGATTTTCCCTCTACTTTTTCCCCCCTCTTCTCGTATATTTTTTTGGCCAATTTCCCAGTACGTATAAGGGTGGTTTTGGAGGCTGCAAAATTCCACCCTTCCTTGTCTCATGCAGTTAGGCGCACACCCTCCCAAACCCCTGCAGCAGAAATAGTAGGGTGGGAGGATTTTGCTTTTCCTGCCTGTCTGATCGACCCATTTTATAACTAAAGGGGTAGGTTTTAACGTCACCCCCACTCCTCCACAACCCCTCTGCTACACATATTAGGTGGGGTAGTACCTTCCCTCGGAATCTATTGCTGATAACAACGGCGGAAGCCCCGATGGAGAAATATGAATGTGAAGGCAGCGTGTTTTGTTTTCTTATTGTTTATGGACTCACTTCCGCTTCCGCTCGAATATCATCCTCGCTCGCTCGCTGTAAAGATTTCCGTTGCTAGGATTTCAGGTTTGACGTAATAATTTCCCTCTATTGAAAGAAATGGCTTTTTGTTGCCAGAAACAAAATGTACTCGAGATGGGTTTGACAAAAGAGTGCTGCGTGGTCAGTGACGTCACTCAATGAACTTAGGTAAGTAGATGCATGGAGCTCGTTGCTAGGACACAGTATTTTCCATCCATACAAGGAGACCTAGAACTTCATGTATTATAATTAACCTGGAAATGTAATCCACAGCACTAAAAGAGAAATGTGTTTGAATAATTCACACTGTACAGGTCTCGGATAAAATAATGTTCTAACGATGCGGAAATGATTTCCAGACTTTTTATGGGCATATTATTTACATTACTTCAGAGATTTGAACAATGTTAGCCGGCCAGTCTGTCATAGTGCCGCGACATGCTGGTGTATCCGTCTTTCAGTCTGTTTCTAGAACATCGACATGCGTATATTCTTTTCCACCTGAACTATTGCACTCATTTTCTTCGCAGAAGGTATTTAAGACGTAACTTTTTCCATTAAGTTTAAATGAAGTATTTATTATTGAAACTTCGATATCCTCCCACATCACACATGTAACTGATGTCCGATTCGCGTTGCGTTATTTCATGATCAAATAAAAATTTGAGATGGAATAAGTGCACATAAGTTATACGAGGCACATACTAAGAAATTATTATTATTATTATTATTATTATTATTATTATTATTAGGTATATTTCGTAATTAGCCATCGGCGTGGCTCAGTCAGTTAAGGCGCTTGCCTGCCGGTCTGAAATTGTGCTCGGGGGCTGATTGCCTGGTTGGGTTTTTTCCGAGGTTTTCCTCAACCGTAAGGTGAATGCCAGGTAATCTATGGCGCATCCTCGGCCTCATCTCGCCAAATACCATCTCTCTATCACCAATTTCATCGACGCTAAATAACCTAGTAGTTGATACAGCGTCGTTAAATAACCAACAAAAAAACTATTTCGTAATTTGTAAGGTACATACTTCTTTACATAATTGTTTCGTGTATTTTTTAACAATTTACATGTGTCATTAATCTTAATTTCTTGTTATGTACGTAAATAATTATGCACAATCCACACAAAAATTATCTTCGTACACAATGCACGATATATTCACAATGATTTGGAGTGATTTATTAATTAATGTATTTAGGACTAATTTAAAAACATCTAAAACGAACAGTCCTTGCATCAAAAGCGGATGCTCCCTGGACTAAATTACCTTATTTTAATTATTTGGATATAATAGCAATTAAACATGTTAAAAGAAATTATTCTTGTACCAAAATATATGCTTCCTGGACCAAAATGATCGTATTTTAATTATTTAGATATAATAGCAATTAAATATGTTAAAAGAAATTCTTCTTGCACCAAAACATATGTTTGTGCCAATACTAATAATACTAGTAGCAGGTTCTTTTTTAGTTGTTTATTTAACGAAGCTATCAACTACTGGGTTATTAGTGTCAATGAAATGGTCATAACGAGATGGTATTTCACCCGAGCGCAGCTCCGATCAGAAGACAAACGTCTCTGCCGACTGACCTACGCCGGTGGCTATTATTATTATTATTATTATTATTATTATTATTATTATTATTATTATTATTATTATTATTATTATTATTATTATTATGAATATGTTAGGAGAAAATCCACAAACGATTAGGGAAAACGCGGAAATTCTACTTGAAGCAAGTAAAGAGATAGTGTTGGAAGTAAATCCCGAAAAGACTAAGTATATGATTATGTCTCGTGATCAGAATATTATACGAAATGGAACTATAAAAGTTGGAGATTTATCCTTCGAAGAGGTGGAAAAATTCAAATATCTTGGAGCAACAGTAACAAATATAAATGACACTCGGGAGGAAATTAAACGCAGAATAAATATGGGAAATGCCTGTTATTATTCGGTTGAGAAGCTTTTGTCATCCAGTCTGCTGTCAAAAAATCTTAAAGTTAGAATTTATAAAACAGTTATATTACCGGTTGTTCTTTGTGGCTGTGAAACTTGGACTCTCACTTTGAGAGAGAAACAGAGATTGAGGGTTTTTGAGAATAAGGTTCTTAGGAAAATATTTGGGGCTAAGAGGGATGAAGTTACAGGAGAATGGAGAAATTTACATAACGCAGAGCTGCACGCATTGTATCCTTCACCTGACATAATTAGGAACATTAAATCCAGACGTTTGAGATGGGCAGGGCATGTAGCACGTATGGGCGAATCCAGAAATGCATATAAAGTGTTAGTTGGGAGACCGGAGGGAAGAAGACCTTTAGGGAGGCCGAGACGTAGATGGGAAGATAATATTAAAATGGATTTGAGGGAGGTGGGATATGATGATAGAGACTGGATTAATCTTGCTCAGGATTTGGACCAATGGCGGGCTTATGTGAGGGCGACAATGAACCTCCGGGTTCCTTAAAAGTCAGTAAGTATTATTATTATAATTATTATTATTGCTATTATTATTATTACTGTTATTATTATTACTATTACTATTATTATTACTATTATTATTATTACTATTATTATTACTATTATTATTATTACTATTATTATTATTACTATTATTATTATTATTATTATTACTATTACTATTATTATTATTACTATTACTATTATTATTATTACTATTACTATTATTATTATTATTATTATTATTATTATTACTATTACTGTTATTACTATTATTACTATTATTATTATTATTATTATTATTATTAGCAGTATTTCGTTTCATGACTCTACTGCATAGATTCCTTTATTTGCCCTCATTTGCTTATGACGCAGTCTTGTGCAAGCCAGTAACTCCCTCTCATCTAGCTTCCCCAGATCTAAGTGTCTCGTTACAATTTTCGCCGCACCCCATCCTGATAAGGAACAGCGCGGCCTATCAGAGCAATCGGCCCGAGAGGTGTGACGGGCCACCGCGCCGGCATGCAAGATTCAGGAGCCCCCGCCCGGCCGGTCGTAAAGTCCGCGATCATCACAACGGGGGCCGCGGGACTCGTAAAGTACGGGTCTGCTCGATCACGTGATTATCACGACCAAGTCGTAAAACAGCGCCCGAAAGAAGCGCTCATCCTAATGAGGGCGCTCTAACAACAACTTTGTCCAGCACAACCACACATTGTGCAACACGCTGCCTTCGGACGAACAGTATAATGTACAGTACATTACATGCCTTTCATTCTTTGTTTATGCAAATACATGTGTCTATGTGATTGTATATGTATCTTTGTGTATACATATATACCTAGATAAGTATTATGATGTATGTAGTCTATGCATGTATATCTACATGTGGACGTAGTACTTTTCTACATTTATGTTGTATGTATATACTCGTACATATACAAAACATAAAAATACATATACATATTACATATCGTCGGTATCTTGGTAAAAGTGACCAAGTCCAAAATGTAAAATTGTTGGGAAAAAGCATTTAAAGGTTTAATGATCCGCCAAAAATCATTGTACTTCTTTAGTTGTTAATAATTAGTTATTTTGAAAGTAAACGTACTATGTTATCAGTTTTTAATATAGAATTGTAAACTTTAAATTTTCGTAATGCTTGGAAACCTTCAATGTTACTTGGTCAGATTTAATAGGAAACCGTCGATATACAGGGTGATTCACGAAGATTTACTGCCACTTACAGAGCTTATTTCCGAAGACATTCTGAGCAAAAAAAAGTCAAACATTTTCCTAATCTCAATATTTTCAGAGTTACACTAATTTGAAGTTGTTTGTAAAATACCTTTTTCCTTTAGTTTTAAGGGTAAAAGAATATTACAGATAAAGAATGAACTATTCAGCCGTATCATCTCTTTAATTAGCCAGTATTCTGAAACTGAAAATGTGTTGCGAATTCCATAGTTGCTTCGTACAGTTTTTTTTTTTTTCGATTTTTAATTACAAAATTACATTTTTCTTACGCATTTATCAAAACAATTGTTACAAATCACGCCACTCTTGTAATTTCTTCAAGACTATACATTAAGTTACATAATTAAACTGTAAATAATCAAGTCCTAAAGTCGTATAATTTGTAACAATTTTTGTGATAAGTGCGTAAGAATAATGTAACTTTTAGTTAAAAATTGAAAAATAAAATCTGTGCAAAACAATTAACAACACCGTTTTGGCTTCAGAACACTAGCCAATTAAAGAAATGACACTTCTTAATAGTTAATTCTCTATTTGTAATATTCTTTCACCCTTAAAACTAAAGAAAAAAGGTATTTTACTAACCTAAAATTAATGTAACTCTGAAAATATTGAGATTAGGACACATGTTTATATGACATTTTTTCCTCAGAATGGCTTCGGGTCCACACCTGTGGAGTAACGGTCAGCGCGTCTGGCCGCGAAACCAGGTGGCCCGGGTTCGAATCCCGGTCGGGGCAAGTTACCTGGTTGAGGTTTTTTCCGGGGTTTTCCCTCAACCCAATACGAGCAAATGCTGGGTAACTTTCGGTGTTGGACCCCGGACTCATTTCACCGGCATTATCACCTTCATATCATTCAGGCGCTAAATAACCTAGATGTTGATACAGCGTCGTAAAATAACCCAATAAAAAGTGGCTTTGGAAATAAGCTCCATAAGAATCACTCTGTATATAAGATCACGTGTATAAACTTGTGCTTCATTTACATAACAAACATATGTTTAGGCCTACATAATGTGTACTTTGCATAGCTATACACTATACATAAATCTTATATGTGTATATACAGGTGAGTCACGAGGAACGGTACATGGTTTGAGGGGTGATAATGTTGGTGATTCTGAACAAAAAAGTTTATATGAACATATTTCCTGTTCTTAACGGTTTCAAAGAAAACTAATGGAAATAATGAGGAACGGGAAAAGTGCAGGTGATATTAAATGAAAACATTGTTATCTTTTGTTATGTTTAATTGTACACTTTTCTCTATAGGACATGTTAAAAAAATTCACTGTCAACTTCAATGCACTTTGCAGCTCTTGTAGACAGCTGCTGTGTAGCTGATCTGAGCTGATTCGGACGTTTATTTAATTGAGCACAAGCATGTAAAATGCGAAAAGTTCCTCCCTTGTTTTCACTTTCCGCTTGTAGACTTCGCTCTTAAGCCAATCCCACACATAGTAATCTAATGGAGTAAGGTTGGGTGACCCCGGTGGCTAAGAAATGACTTCAACGCGACCGAGCCATCGCCCAGGATACGATTCACTGACCCTACTACAACCTAATATCATTTTGGTTGCGTCCGCATGTGAGTACTGATGAACATGAGACTGACGCCCGTGATTTTCAAACAGCTGTACTTCAGATACTCTTAAGAACAGGGCTTATATTCATATAAACTCTTTTGTTCAGAATCACCAATATTATCACGCCTCTCACCATGTACCTTTCCTTCTGACTCACCCTGTATTATGTGTATAAACGTGCATTACATGTATGATTATATACATTACACTGTGTGTAGGCTATTTAGATACATATTATACCAGGTATTTCAGACCACTCGTATCAGCCTTCTTTCTCGAAAACTATGTGATACTGGTTGTTCATAAACAAATTTTGATAACCAAAACCTAATTAAAAAATCGATTGGCGGTAGTACCATTTCCCGTAACAAACCGGAAATAGAGGTATCTGTGGTAAACTTCGAAATTCCAAATGAGAACATGGGTCGTTGAAGGTACCATTGGAAACTACTTTTAAAAAGAAACAACTTTTACTGAAACTTTTTTTCTAACTTTTATGGTTTACTCACAAAGCAACAAAAATGATATCTTCTGAGAAATGCTGTATGTTGTTTATGTACGTACATTATTCATAGTAAGTGTTCAAAATATACGCCACCATGTGCTAAACAATGTTTTGATCACCTCCTACCATCCGCGATTGCACTTCAGCACAGCTGAGACACCCACAGGCTTCTCTAATTCTTTATTTCATGTCCTCTATAGTTGTTGGACACACCTGGTAAAACATGTCTTTAATTCTCTCCCTCAAGAAGAAGTCATTTGGAGCAAGGTCAGGAGATCGGGCTGGCCAAGCTACTGGTCCTCCTCGTCCAATCTACCGTAGGGGAAATAACTGATTAACAGGGAAAGGATTTATATGTAAATACATATTTACTTATAAAGCTAATATAATTTATATTTTGCATTATCTTTATGTTTCACAATGTGTAGGGTTGAAAAATCCTACTTTTATTTTCCATATTTTTCCATATTTTAGAGTTTAGTACATATTTTCGTTAATTTCCATATATTTTCCATATTTCATATAAAACAGTCCATATTATATTAGGTTTAACAATAAAACAAAACAAAATTCCATTAACTTTTAAAAATACATTTCAACAATAGAGATTTAAACACATGTTCAGTAATCCCTTTAACATCAGAGTTATTTGAAAATTAGCAGTCCTATCAACAATGGGAAAGTAAGTTACAAAACTGTATTAATTTAATTTAAAATTTTTAACAGACTTCAGTTGTGCAGCTCAACAGTTAAATGCCAGTCAGAGTACACATAGGTTCAGTTTTGTAAATCATACTATAAAGACGGTAAATATGCCAAAAGTACGTCATTCAGTCAATTTAAAATCAAAACTAACAAGTTACATTTCAGAATTTAAAGAAGATGGTTTATCAACTGACAATAAAATATTATTTTGTAATTTGTGTCAGTGTGCAGTATCATCTACACAAAAGTTCCTGGTGCAACAACACATTACAACTAGTAAACATCAGGCCAACAAACAACTAAATTCCAAGCAGAGACAATTGTTTTTAACACAACCAACAACATCGAATGTAAGATCTGAGTTTAACATCGACCTGTGCCGTTCTCTCATCTCTGCTGATATTCCTCTCTACAAACTAAAGAATAAGGTCTTCAGGGAATTCCTTGAAAAATATACTCAACATACAATCCCGGATGAGTCAACACTTAGGAAGACGTATGCTCCATCCATCTACGATGAGACAATACAGAAGATAAGAGATGAAATTAAAGATAGTTCAATTTGGGTTTCCATTGATGAGACTCCCGACAAAGAAGGTAGACTTGTTGGTAATGTAGTTATCGGTTTGTTAAGTGAACAATATTCTGAACGAATTCTTTTACATTGTGATGTTCTAGAAAAGTGCAATAACAAAACTATAGTTAAACTGTTCAACGAAGCTATGGGTATCCTGTGGCCAAAGGGTATTATGTACGATAATGTGTTATTCTTTATTAGCGATGCTGCCCCTTATATGGTCAAAGCTGGACAAGCATTATCTGTTGTATATCCTAAATTGACTCATTTTACTTGTGTGGCGCATGCATTTCATCGTGTGGCAGAAGTGGTCAGAGACAATTTCCCTAAAGTAGATTTGTTGATTTCATCAGTGAAAAAAGTATTTCTCAAAGCTCCCAGTAGAGTTAACGTGTTGAAAGAAATGTACCCTGAAATTCCATTGCCACCAAAGCCAATTTTAACTAGATGGGGTACATGGCTAGAAGCAGTTGAATATTATGCCGAACATATAGACTCTATTAACAATGTTCTCCTTGCATTGGACTCTGAAGATGCAGTCTCAATTGATACTGCGAAAACAGTTACCTGTGACATAAGTGTGAAGAATGACTTAGCTCACATTCAGCATACATTTTCATGCATCATAAAAACGCTCAAAAGTCTCCAAAATAGGCACCTTTCACTATCTGAAAGTTTTGAAATTATAAATAGTACTGTGGAACAACTGAATCGTGGTAGAGGTAAAGTTGCAGATGCAGTAAGAGCTAAGGTGGACACTGTACTTTCAAAAAACCCTGGATATGAAGAACTACAAAAGGTTGTTGCTGTGATGAGTGGTGAATCAACAGTGAAGATTAACTTGGACTTATCCCCAGGAGACATTGTGAAATTGAATTATGTACCAGTTACTTCTTGTGACGTCGAACGCTCTTTTAGTCAGTATAAATCTATCCTCAGAGACAATAGAAGAAGATTCACTTTTCAGCACTTGAAAGAAATGTTTGTAACCTATTGTTATGGTAACAGACAATAAAAATTGTGTTTTGTTGAAACTACATTGGAAGATAAGGTACGTCCATTATATTTTTTGTTTAGTTTGATTAAAATGTACCAATATTTAACGTACATAGTCATTTTTTTATAATTTTAAGTCCATATTTAATTCCATATTTTGGTAAAAATCCATATTTAATTCCATATTTTGGTAAAAATAACTACATATATATTTACATATTTCATATATTTTTAGTCCATATAAATCCGTTCCCTGCTGATTAATAACTCGTCGAGACCTACGTGAAAAGTACCCAGTTACCACCGAATAATATACACAGGAAGACAACAATAAACGCTTCCAACAACAGTCGTGATATGACCTAGGAGTTAAAGCGAGTATAAATAAATACAGATTTAAAAAAATAATATTTTGTTATTATCCTTGCATTGCGAATATTTTGAGCTATCTTGAAGTGTTTTATTAACACAACTGTTAGGATAAAGCAGTATAGGCAGTCGTCAGGGAAGCAAGGAAGTCAAAAACAGATCTATTTATATGCTTTTAAATCTGTAACAATATACATCCTCTCCACTTATATTCACTTCAATACAGCCCACGCTAAAATATTTTTAAGTCCCCACCCTCAGCTCGATATGAACCCGCGAACTCCAGATATATTGCCCAGAACTGTAATCACTAAAACATTAATGGTGATAAGAAAATCTTAAATGCCTCGGTTGCCGATTGAATATTATTAACACGTATGAACGAAATGTTTCAATGCAGCATGTTGTTGAAGACAGCGCATGCGCAGTAATTAAGAACAGTTGTTGCTATAAAAATAGGGAAATGATCGACATTAAATCGGATGGTCCATATTGCCGGGGTTCATTAAGGGAAGGAAGGAGCCTCTTCAAGGAAAGAAAACTGTTATTGTCATGGTAACGATCAGCCAGTCTGCAACAAAGAGTCGTTTCCCAGGAAACAGGCTCAGATGAAGTCACTCTGCGTTCCAGACCCTTCAGATTTTTTTTAATCGCTCATCGAAGTTGTGATGCGTGCTTGTTTTAATCTCCCGCAGTTCAAATATGGCGGCAACAGCTCTTGCATTAAAATCAGAACACATTGCGAGAGTTTCGTAAGAGTGTCTAGTCTTCAACTCCAAAGATTCGGCCCATTCCAATAACAGTTACAGTTTTCAACTCCTTGACATTTGCATATAAATCTTGTCTTTTTCTTCGATCTATGTGATTCATATGTGTATATATATATATCATAGACATTAGAGGTTAAGGGGGAAGATAGTATAACAGTAATTTATAGTAGAAGAGAGTAAAATCCGATTTTATAAGCCAGTGGAAAGATTAGCGTCCTAGGCTAAGCCGAGAGTTGTAATTTCAACGAGCGCATAAAATCTATTTACCCTAGTGTCCTATAGACTATATTATTTTATACATTACTAGTAGGTGTCTAAATTTAATTTTAAATTGTAGCCCTTTTCTTAGTAAAGTGTTGTGTGCATAGAGTTATAAATGAATGAATGTATGGATTTTATTGTTGCTAATGTGTTGGCTGTCATGGAGAGTGTAATTTAAACAATTTTATGACTTGAGGCTTTCCCGGCGTTTGATGTAGAATAACTCTTCTCGGGTTCTCAGCCAGGTGAGTTGGAGATTAGCTTCCAAGCTTTCGACGGCTAGCTCTGCCATCTTCTTCAGGGACGAAGAAGATGGCAGAGCTAGCCGTCGAAAGCTTGGAAGCTAATCTCCAACTCACCTGGCTGAGAACCCGAGAAGAGTTATTCTAAACAATTTTAATTCACTGCTGCAAATGAGAAATATTTTAATTCACTACTGTGAATGAAAGCCACTGTTTAGGTTGCTAAAGATGGTGGAATAAGTACCAATTTAGATACCAGTGAAGGATAATAGTTATTTATGGTACTTGTGAGGTAAGTGTATCTTTATTGCGCGAGTGGAAAGATTTAAGCACGAGGCGTCAGCAATGAAGATCATGCTCACAAGTACCATACGTAATTTTATCCATGACCATAACAAAACATTTTATTTTATAAAAAGAAATATGTTGAAAATAAGTCCTCATATAATCAAATCTCATGGCATGGATTTTAGAATGGATACGCGTACTATGTAGATCATGATACAGGAGGCCATGAATAGTGAGGAATGGTATCTAAGGCGTTGGATAAATAAATTATAATTAATTATATTATTTTAAATTTTTTTCATTTTAAACTAGTATTTTCATCTTTTTGAAATTTCAGGGATTATTTAGAAGCGTTCACGGGACTAATGTGATTAAAATAATTTCACATTTTATTTCTGTAAACTTAAGAGGAATATTAAAACGTAGTTAATCATCGTGTCTGTTTAGCTCAGTTGACTAAGGCGTATTGTCATTAAATTCTATAAACCCAACTTCGCAGGTTCAAGTCTCCTCGCATCCCAAAAGGTAAATTATTACAAAATTTAAAAAATACATATTAGATATGGATGCAATGCACAAATTACGATGGAGTAGTTTTAGTAGATAGAGAAAGGAGGAGGAGATTGAGTGTATGGAGATTTAAGAAATGGCAATAAAGAAGTAGAGGTAGTGACATCTAGTAACTTCTTGAGTAATAGTTGAATGGAAAAGTATAGGTGTGTGCCCAGGTACTAGGAAAATGCTAATGAACTGTAAGGTAAAGTCTTTATTTCACTAGTGGAATGCAGTTATGTTGAATAAAAGCCTACTTTACAAACGCAAAAGTATTTAGTAAACGCATGTTTTTTTGTTAAGGTCATGGATCAAATTTTTTTTTCCTAAATGATGTACACTATATTTTTTTGTATGTAGAGTTATTATTCCTGCAACAACTTAAATTCAGATAATTTTTTGGAAAAAAAAATAGGGCTCATATTTTGAAAAAGTAACACTATGCAGTAATTGACTAACATGAATATAGCCTATCTCAGATATTTTTTAAAAGAAAAATTAAAAATCTCATTGATTCCTAAAGGCACATTCTTTAAAATGTCTGGAGCACAAATATTATAGTGACTTTCAAAATTTTAACATCAATTATTTTAAGAATGAAATTTGAGAGGTACTTTTACAGAAATATGGAGGGTTATTTTCCAAATGCAATAACATAACAAATTTCTATTCCAACAAAACATTCCTGAGTAACCTAAACAATGACTTTATTCATAGCAGTTTATCAAAGTTTTTAACTCAGAGCAGGGAATTAAAATTTTCGAACTCACTTTCTTTACCCAACACGTTAGCCATAATAAAGTTCATACATTCATTAATTTACAATATCTTGACAAACAACACATTACAAAGGAAAGGTCCAAATTTAAAATTAAATTTAGATGCTAATAATGGATAAAATATTGTATAGCCTAGCATACGAGAGTAAACAAATTTTATGAATGAAATTATCACCCTCGGCTCGCCTCGGGCGCTAAACCTTCCACTCGTTTATAAAGTCGTGTTGCTCTCTTACACTATTAATTAGTATTGTCATTAAAACGAGATAGTTTCGAACTATTTATTCTCATTCCCTGAAACTCAAACGTTACTACTCTCATCTTGAATTCTGTTACAGCTGATTAGGTTAAAGTAGACAGTATCGAACTCAAGTTCACATTGTTATATTGGCATAGACTTCTGCTTACTGACTCTTAAAATTATGCAAATCTAATCTTTCAGGTAAAGCTTTCTGCAAAGCAGATTTGAATAATTACAAGGGAAAAATTGTTCCGGGGCCGGGTATCGATCCCGGGACCTCTGGTTGAACGTACCAGCGCTCTGCCACTGAGCTACCCGGGAACTCCACCCGACACCATCTCAACTTTTCCCTTTATATCCACACAACTCGCGTGGGCTGACTCGATGTGGGTTTCTGGCGTTTCGTCAGCCCACGCGAGTTGTGTGGATATAAAGGGAAAAGTTGAGACGGTGTCGGGTGGAGTTCCCGGGTAGCTCAGTGGCAGAGCGCTGGTACGTTCAACCAGAGGTTCCGGGATCGATACCCGGCCCCGGAACAATTTTTCCCTTGTAATTATTCAAATCTGCTTTACAGGAAGCTTTACCTGAAAGATTAGATTTGCATAATATTGTGACAGCGACGTGAGATTCGAACTCACGACCAGCGTCCCGCAAGAGAGAAGATCGCGCGGAGCACTTTGGGACGGCGCGCGGCGAGAGAGTGGAGAGGGAGTTTGCGCGCGCATCTTCTGCTTGCCTAGAGAGGCCGAGAAATCCGTCGAAGTGGAAGACTCGCGAATTTGAACTTTCGAGGCTACGTCGCTGTGGTTATAAATTACCGTCGCGAAGGAACGACAGTAGTTTTCAGTTATTCAGTCAGTGAGAAAGCCAGAGCAAGGAAGCCAGTCTTGTGCACCGGAGTTCGACTCGAGTGTGCGTCCGCAACTGCGTCAGCAGCCGAAGGCCTGAGTTCGAGTGCAGTGGACCGCAGTTGGAGGGACCAGAGTTCGAGTACAGTGGACCGCAGTTGGAGGGACCCGAGTTCGAGTACAGTGAACTGTCTCTGAAGGTCTGTGGTTCGAGATACTGTGAACTCGAGTGACTGAGATAGAAGAACTGTGAACTGAGAACTGGTAGTTCTGATTTGTAAATAGTGCTTTGTAAATATTAGTTAAGATTAACAGTTCATTGTTGTTCGTACTAGTCCAAGTAAATTGTCACTGTCATCAGTGGAGTGCTATAACGAATACTGTGTTGAGTGAAAATCCAATTGTTGACGAGAGCGTTTAAGGCGAATTGTAGAAAGGAATTATTGCTGTGACGAATAAATTACATTGTTGTTACTAATAAAATTTACAATATATACGTTCCTGTGTACGTTAACAGAAAACCACAATTCCAAGTCACACAGAGTTTGTGTGCACTCGATGTGGGTTTCTGGCGTTTCGTCAGCCCACGCGAGTTGTGTGGATATAAAGGGAAAAGTTGAGACGGTGTCGGGTGGAGTTCCCGGGTAGCTCAGTGGCAGAGCGCTGGTACGTTCAACCAGAGGTCCCGGGATCGATACCCGGCCCCGGAACAATTTTTCCCTTGTAATTATTCGACTCTTAAAATAGTTATGAGAACGCTGTAATTACTTGATCTGTCAGAGTTTAGGCCTACACTCCGTATTCCAAAATCGCGATGCTCTATTTGTATCCAAGATCTTTGAAGGCAATATAACCTGCGAATCGTTCATCAACAATGTACCAAAGACACGAGAATTCGTAATCTGAATATTTATCATCCAAATTAAGATTATATTGGACCATAATAAGGCCAGTTGTCACCTACGCCTGTGAAACATGGGTATTGAAAGAATCAATCAAACAAAAATTGTTAATTTTTGAAAGGAGAATTTTAAGAA
This sequence comes from Periplaneta americana, assembly GCF_040183065.1. Taxonomy (NCBI): domain Eukaryota; kingdom Metazoa; phylum Arthropoda; class Insecta; order Blattodea; family Blattidae; genus Periplaneta; species Periplaneta americana. The sequence goes on along the minus strand of NC_091131.1, from coordinate 55,851,214 downwards.
GAATCTTTGGACCCTCCAAGGATGGAGATTTCAACTGGAGAATAAAAACTAACAAAGAACTAAATGATTTAGTACAAAATCAAAATACTATAAAGTTCATCAGGGCTATGAGGTTAGGTTGGTTTGGCCATCTTAAAAGAACGGAAGACCAGAGGCTAGTGAAAGATATATATAAATGGAAGCCCCTGGGAACTAGAGCAGCGGGTAGACCGAAAAGCCGCTGGGAAGATGATATCGTGAATGATTTGAGGAAGCTAAGAATCACGGATTGGATGATAGTCGTACAGAATAGAAGTTCCTGGAAAAAAATTGTTGAGAAGGCCAAGACATTCAATTTCGAAGTGAAGAAGGTGAAGAAGAAGATGAAGAAGAAATATCATCTGTTTCCGGATGCATTAAAACCGCCAACTAGTATAGAAATCTATTTGATTCATTCGAACCAGCGCGCATTCCGTAACGCGAGTCCTAGGCAGGATGTCTTCGATCATGATGCCACGGTGCGGGACAATGTATGTTTATGTAACTTTTGTTCTGAAAAGGAATTTTAAAATGTTACATTTGTTCTAAAGAAATTTGTACATATTTAAAGAATAAAACTAAAATTATTTTATCATTTACTATCATAATACACTGCTCTCTTAAACTGATTGAGCATGCTGGGAATTATTCGTAAATCAATGGATTTCCCAAAACACGCTACCAAATGTTTCATATAAAACAATATTTATCTCATGTATTATTATGATGTACCGAAGTACATATGATATTTCCGTGCAGATATTCTGCGTCATCATATGATGAAAGATGAGTGGAACAGAGAAAAATTCTCTCCGGCACCGGATTTGAACCCGGGTTTTCAACTCTACGTGCTGACGCTCTATCCACTAAGCCACTTAGTGATTTAATTTATTTTAGTAGGTTATTTTACGACGCTTTATCAACATCTTAGGTTATTTAGCGTCTGAATGAGATGAAGGTGATAATGCCGGTGAAATGAATCCGGGGTCCAGCACCTAAAGTTACCCAGCATTTGCTCATATTGGGTTGAGGGAAAACCCCGGAAAAAACCTCAACCAGGTAACTTGTCCCAACTGGGAATCGAACCCGGGCCACCTGGTTTCGCGGCCAGACGCTCTAGCCGTTACTCCACAGGTGTGGACCTTAGTGATTTAAAGACGGCGCTTATTCCGTCGGATCCCGACCGCTTAGTCACTCATAACGAGTGCACCTCTGCACATGTGTGTACACTGTGCCACTGTCATACATCTATGACGCAGTGCATGAGGGTAGGCCACTAGAGGGAACCCAAGAGGTGGAATTTAAACTGAAAGGATTCAATCCGACATCGGGATGGGAATCCGCTGTGGCTTAGTGGATAGAGCGTCAGACGTAGAGCTGAAAACCCGGGTTCAAATCCCGGTGCCAGAGAGAATTTTTCTCTGTTCCACTCACCTTTCATCATTTCATAATATTTATCTCGAAAAGGAAGCAAAAATGAGCAAAATATATTAAATTTTTTATTTGAAAATTTCTCAAAGAATAGCTCCCTGAAATTAATAACATTACCTACGGTTAAGCCTGTACATAAATTGTAAAATGTTTTATGATTATTACTGTTATTATTGTTAATATTACTATTATTATTAATCATTTCCGTTACTAATATTCTATCATTCTAATAACCTTTGTCTAATCTATGATTAGCTATTCGCTATTTGATACCACATTAATAGGCCTATTAGTAATAAATAGAAATAAAAATAATCATTAATATTATTATTTACCATTAACTTTTATATGCTATGACAGTAATTTGTATATGATCATATATTTGATCAACACTTTGCATTAACAAGTAATGAGATTTCATTTATTATTTTATTTATTTAATCTGACAGGATTAAGGCCATAAGGCCTTCTCTTCCATCCTACCAGATAGCACATGTAAATACAAAAAAGAAATACAGACGCTGATAAAAATAGTACAAATTAAATTAAAGCTTTATAGAGGGTCAACAGGGTCAAAATAACACTATAGAGCTCTCATCCAGCTAATACAAGAAAAAAAAAAGAAAGAAAAACAGAGATAGCAATAATGATACTGATAACTGATAATAATAATAATAATAATAATAATAATAATAATAATAATAATAATAATAATAATAATAATAACAATAAATACATTACATATTAATTGTCAATTTTACAACAGCATAGTTACAATATTTACTATATGTCATGGGTTAAGCCGAAGTTGCGCAACCTGACAGGTATTCAACAAGCAATTCCATGAACTAGAATGTAATTTTTTAATTTAAATTTGAATTTTGATATTGTCCGACAGTCTCTGACATGGTCAGGGAGAGAGTTCTAGAGGCGTGGAATAGATAGTGATATGCTGAAAATTATACAAGTTTATGTCGTAAGACAACACAAAATAAACACAATACAAGTTCTGTGCACGGAATGCCTCAAGTTCCCTGCCGGAAATCGATGTTAATTGTTATGTTTTACTTAACGACGCTCGCAACTGCAGAGTTTATATCAGCGTCGCCGGATGTGCCGGAATTTTGTCCCGCAGGAGTTCTTTTACATGCCAGTAAATCTACTGATATGAGCCTGTCGTATTTAAGCATACTTAAATGCCATCGACCTGGCCCGGGATCGAACCCGCAACCTTGGGCATAGAAGACCAGCACTATACCAACTCGCCAACCAGGTCGACCCGGAAATCGAACTTGGCTCCTCTGGACATAGTGTCGGACAGTTAATTCTTAGTAACAAGCATTCTGAAGGTCTCTTATTCAAAATTCGTTTCGGTATTCTAATATCCCATTGTTATAATACATTTTGCCATAGGCTCTAATGCATCATCATAAAATAGAAGACATGTCAAAAGTTCCGCACAGGGATAGCTCTAATCCACGGAATAGCAATCTTGCCCAAGAGAGCGCCAGGGTCTTCTGGCCAGCCAGATAGTACCTGGAAAGCTGGGGTCGCAATAGAGAAAGCAACCTGTGCAGGGAAAAGGAATAACCCCCCCCCCTCCCATCTCGTATGCCAGCCAGCGAGTTTTGGTTACTTCAGTTCGCAAGCATCATAGAGAGAATGCCAGACGAAAGTTCGAACAACTGAATCTCAAGTGCGGATATGCAAACGAAAAGATCAAATATGTACCGAGAAGATCTGCAGAATCTCCGCTGCAAACCGAAGGGATCTAGGTTCTATTCCCGACGAGACAAGTGGAGAACTGTGTTCCTCGAATAGGGATTAAGGTTTATAACTGCGAAGGGTAAGTTTCCACTTAATGTAGCTTTCCAAATGCGGAAATGATGTGTAATAATGATAACGGAGCAATAGTGGAATTAGAGGTGCAGAGAAAATAGAGAAAAATACTTTGTAAATAATCCGCCCAAATCCACACCTTTAGAGCTTTGTCTACCACAAATATCTTGTAGGACTTAGGTTAAGTAAGTAATAAGTTAATACTTTTCTGTATGTTACAGAGTATAATTTTCAAAATGCATCATTCATTTAGTGAGTCCGGATTTCTTTAAGAAGTAGGCTATTATATTTAACATAATGGTTTTCCTTTTTCACGGGTAGGCTGTGTTTATGTTGAAGCGACGATAAAAGATACCAGCAACGGTATCAGTCTCGAGACAAAAATCTTTCCCGTTAAAAAAATGGATGCATTTTTTTTATTTTAGTAGGTTATTTTACGACGCTTTATCAACAGCTTTGGTTATTTAGCGTCTGAATGAGATGAAGGTGATAATGCCGGTGAAATGAGTTCGGGGTCCAACACCGTAAGTTACCCAGCATTTGCTCATATTGGGTTGAGGGAAAACTCAGGAAAAAACCTCAACCAGGTAACTTGCCCCGACCGGGAATCGAACCCAGGCCACCTGGTTTCGCGGCTAGACGTGCTAACCGTTACTCTACAGGCGTGGACGGATGCATTTGAAGAGTCCACTGCAAGAATGATGGATGTCATTTGGAATACATTTTGCAGGAGAAGCAATTGAAAGTTTGAAATGCTTAGCGCTCAAAGCTTAACTGTGATTTTCAGATCATTACTGGACAATGGATATCAGTCTTAATGCCATATAACTCTCTATGTACATTCTATATGTCTTAAGCTATGCATTGACAGTCTTGGTTCATTTTCGACAAGAAAGTGACATCCATCATTCTTGCAGTGAACTCTTCATTTATGTTCGTGAAGCGCAGCGTTATGAAGTCTCGCTGCTGACAACGATACCAGCAACAAAACTCGAGACTATGGTCCGTCCCAGAAATCTGTGGAGTAGAAAGACGAAATAAGACCTCTGCGCAAGTGGTCTGCGACAGGGATAGGGCCAATGACCGCTCTGGGGAAAGGCATTGGTTGAACGAAGCTACCAGATCATTTCTATCTGAACTCTCTACTACGACAATCTTATCCCTTAGCGGCCTCGAGCTGATGCTGACCGCAATACACTCCGTCACAGACTCCGCGTTTATAAGCGCCAAGTAACTCTACAGATTACTGGGAAGGGCAATAGGTTTTCTTCCTTGACTCTCTGCTTCAAGTTGGAGAAGAAGACCATGGACTTCGACGAATTAATTTCTTCAGTTTTCGTTCGTGGTCCATTATCGAACCAGAAAGATTAAACTCACCATAAGTTAACATTTAGTTTGGACAAATTGTGGGATGAAGTGGCAATGGAATTGAATTATACACTTGAGTAGGCTAAATGAATAATATATCACTGATTAACTTTATAACTTATTTACAGTATTAACATTAGAAAATTGCCTAGCTGACTAGTTTCGAAGCAGTATTCTTCATTGTGCGAAGCCTAATAAGAAGCTAGTCAGCCAGGTAATTTTCTAATGTTAACACTGTAAAGAAGTTATGAAGTTAATCAGTGTTTATATAAGTATTAAAAGTGTATATCCAACAACGAAGAAAAATGTATGGTTGTTACAAATCGAAAATGTTTGTTTTTTATGAACGTTGGCATTTATTTTATAATGATAGGCCTACATTGTTTCAATAGCCAGTTATTATTTATTAACAAATATAATTTAATTGTAATGTCCCGCGCCGTGGCGTTGTGGTCTAAAGCATCCTGCCTAGGACTCGCGTTACGGAATGCGCGCTGGTTCGAGTCCTCATGGAGGAACGAATTTTCTCATGAAATTTCGGCCAGTGTATGGGACCGGTGCCCACCCAGCATCGTGACGCCCTTGGGGAGCTACGATAGGTAGCGAAATCCGGTTTCGAAAGCCAGCTATAACGGCTGGGGGGTCATCGTGCTAACCACACAATACCTCCATTCTGGTTGGATGATCGTCCAGCTTCGGCATGTGGGCGTGAGGCCAGCAACAGGCTGGTCTGTCTCGGCCCTTCATGGGCTGTAGCGCCACGGATTTATTAATTTAATTTTAATTGTTTTAGAGAATCCGGAGGTTCGTTGCCCCCTTACATAAGCCCCCCATCAGTCTCTAACTTGAGCAAGATTAATCCAGTCTCTAACATCATATCTTACCTCCCTCAAATCCATTTTAATATTATTCTCCCATCTACGTCTGGCCTCCCCAAAGGTATTTCCCCCCCCCCCGACCTCCCAACTAACACTCTATATGCATTTCTTGATTCGTCCATACGTGCTACATACCCTGCCCATCTCAAACGTCTGGATTTAATGTTATTTATCGTCTGATATCTTCTTCTGCCCCGAACTTTTCTCCCGTTCACCATTCCTTTCAGTGCATTCTCCGGTAGGTAAATTCTTCTTAACCAGTAACTCAGCTGATTTCTTTTTCTCTTCTTGGTCAGTTTCAGCATTATTCTTTCTTCATCCACTCTTTCAAGCACGGCTTCATTTCTTATTTTAAGTAATGCTATATAATATCCCTTGTCTCGTGTTTATTTGGAATTGCAGTTCCTCATCAGTATAATCCTATCGAACTCACATTTTACACCAAAATTACCATTGGAATATTTCAACGCAGGTGAGATACATTATTCTAAAGTCAAATAAATGGGCACAGCTTAAAATCCGAAAACTATAAATCTTGGCAATATGATTATCGGACTTGTTTTGTATGCAGTTTAATATAAATTGTCTGTTTCCAGCACCACTAGTGACTTTTATCACAATAATATTCTTGTTCTACAGTACAATATTGCAGCCGATTTTGCTTTTATCAGACATGTTAATCCTATTTTTAAAACACCTCTTGTATGAACCAAATTAAGAATAATAATAATAATAATAATAATAATAATAATAATAATAATAATAATAATAATAATAATATTAAGAATAATAATAATATTAATAATAATAATAATAATAATAATAATAATAATAATAATAATAATAATAACAATAATAATTTATTGCTACACCAAAGATAAATATTATTTTTCTATAAAAATCACTCTAGCACACCCAGAAATAGTACAGCTATGGAATTAAAAAATGGGCCGAGTCTTGGTAGCAGTCCCTTTCTATGTAGGCAACAAGCTTTGCAAGACTGTCCACAAATAGCACACATTTTGGCTCTCTTGTTTACTGCAAATGCGCAATGCGTTGTATCTGGAACAGCAAAATTAGGTGGCCCAAATTTTTTATCTGGGTCTGTACATACTCGTGTTGAGGGGGCATTCCACAAAATTTTTAAGCCATTTCATTAATAAAATTAGCATAATAAAAGTAAAAAGATAAAGAAAAATACATATTACAGTATTTGAAATGTTATATTTTCTCCCAAAACAATAATTTCAATTGATTTTTTATTTAAAATAAGGAATATTATCAAATTGAATGTTTGGTAATTTAGCTGTTATCTTGTTATAGAGCCTTGAACCGAAGTTGCTACTGTGATTATAAGCTACAGTTGTGGTAAATTTAAGTTCTGTCAATCATATGTTGTCTGATCTTTTGGTTTTATGACTAACATTCATAAAAAATGAAAGAATATGACCGTGATTGTGTATCGTTCCTGGATAGCTCAGTGGTACAGCGTTGGTGCGCTTAGCCAATGGTTCCGGGTTCGATATCTGGTTCCAGAACAATTTGTCCCTTGAATATTATTCAAATCAGCTTTACACGAAGCCAAACCTGGAAGCTAGATTCGCATTTTAGTTTTAAGTCTATGTGAATTCAAATTAAATATATTTCGATTGTTACGTACGAAATTCAATAAGACATTGCCATAAATTTGATGGTTATCAAATAGGCCTACTTTAAATTCATAATACAATAGTTTTGAATTAAATGGAAATAATAAAAATAGACACGCGTGAAGACATCCAGGTTACCATGACTACGCTCAAGTCTTAATATATGCTATGGATTTCAATCGGAGAATTAAAAAAAAAAAAAAAAAGAATCTGTTTCCTGTTGCATGTTGTAATGTAAGAATTTTTCGTGACCGCTTGATGAACTTTAAACTTTTGCAAGATGCAAGAACGTTGAAAATCTGAAACAGGACGAGCAAGAGGAGGCTTGTTCATTAATAATGAAAATATGAACGAAATGCTTTCTCACCTCTTTACTCAACTTGTACAACAGAGAAGTCAATAGCAAATGCACAAACTTCGTAACACTTGACATCAGTCTGAATAATGCACTCCCCACACAAATACTGATCTCGGAATTGCATCAGGGATTCAAAAGCGCAAGAAATTGCGTGCTACATCCTCAAATTAATTATTTCCACGAAAAATGTATTATTTAGTACTGAATGCGATCCAAATATAGAGATTCATTCTCCTTCCAAAAGAGTGAATTCACAATTAACGTGTCAGGGACGAACATCACGCAACTAGCAGATGATATGATTTGATTGCAATGCCATTTATGAATTACTTAAATATGGCGGCATTCTCCAGCATATGACGCGCACGGTCACGTGGAAATAACTCCACAACTCGCGGAACATGGAAACAGAAAATAAGAAAAGCGTTTTCATTGCAATAATTATTGTTGTACATCCGATTTAAGAGCTAATTATACAATTAATGATGAACCATTAGAACGAATGTATAGCGTGAAAGATCTATGTGTAACTATTAATCATAATTTGACTTTTCATGATCATTGTAATTTTATTGTTCATGTTATAGTTGTAATCCCCTGGTAGAGGGGCAGAGAAGGCCTGATGGCCTTATCTCTACCAGGTTAAATAAATAAATACTAATACTAAATACTAATACATAATCAGATATTTAATATAACAAATAATGCTTTAAAAAATTTTAGATTTATTATTATGAATTCAAAAAATTTACAAAACTTTTTGACTTTGACAATACTTTTTAATGGATATGTATTTGATAAATTGAAATATGCCTCAGTAATTTGGTTTCTTTACTTTTAAATCACATAGTAATCAAATTGAAAAAATTCAAAAACAATTTTCAAGATACTTTTATTTTTAAAAATTTCGTACAACAGTCTAGGCTACTTACTGAATTTAATTTAATATCTCTTGCCAGTCGCAGCTTCCAGGTTAAATTGTCCACTTCAAAATGACAAGAGGAAAAATGGCCACAAACAAAAATGTCCAGAGCAAAATGTCCAAGGGAAAAAGTCCAGTAAAAACCGTCCACATACAAAAATGTCCACAACAAAATGTCCAATATAAAAAATGTCCACTAGCAAAAGTCAACATATAAAAATGTCCATAACAAAATGTCCAGTATAAAAAGTCCGCATTCAAAAATGCCCATAAGAAAAGTCCATAACTGGAAAAAAAAAATCCATAATGTTTTTTTTTTTTTACAGAAGCAGTAACCAGGAGAAAGACTATAAAGTTTTATTCAGATTGCTAAGCGACGTACGAAATTTTAAATCAAGAGTGACAAAACGGCTGAAATTATACGTTCAAGAAAAAGGAAAAACATTCTAGTACACAATGGCTTTTCGTTTCACTTTCATTCAAGGGGCAGAAATGGTAATAAATTATGTTGGTGGTGTGTGGAAAGAAGCACCGGTGATGTGAGATGTGTGACCAATGCTGATCTGGATAGCTTATATGTAGATAAACCAAGTGGACATTTAATTTTACGGACATTTATATAAGTGGACATACTTGGCCCTATTTGTGAACATTTAGTTTTTATACACATAATATAAATAGATATTTTGCTAGTGGACATTTCTATTTGCGGACGTATTGAAATGGACATTTTAACCTCCAACCATAACATATTACTTGCAGATCAACTGTTACTGTATAAAATATTCAACGGTCTACTGGAAATAGTTACAAATTCAACTTCTAATACGTCAAATCATGAGAATCAGTGTTGCCAACCCTGAGGCTTGACTGGATCGCACAATTAGTTCCAAATGACCGTACTTTTGATTGGAGGATCGTACACTACATACAAAATAGGCCTATTTTGAATATTTTACCTAAATTCCTTCCACAGGTTGAAAGTGTTTTATTTAAACGATCTTTTTTAAATTCTTACAAGGAAATAATTGTTAAAAATTAGATATCAGCGTATAAAATTATTTTCAAATACTTTCTTGTGTCCTTTTGGGAGGATCCTCAAAAGGATCAACAACAGCAGGAACAGAAGAACCAGAACCTATATCTAGTTCTTTTACAGTTTGTTTCATCAGATCAAAACCAAGCTTTAAATGTAGGAATTGTTTACCACAATTTTCTACAATTTTGTTTCCGTTCTGTATAGCCTATTTAAGTACATCAGATATAGATTTTTTGGGAGTAAGACCTACTAGGATCACTACCTATCACAATGACACCTGATTTTTTTTACTGCATGTGCACTACCACGAAACACGACTGACATAAGCAAGTACAGTGCGTTCGCTTCCCTCTGCGGCCGGGCGATGAACAGCAAGCACGTGGAACAGCAATAATAGGCCTATAGCCTACCGTGCTTAAGAATCACTCAACAGCTGTCCATCATTTTGCAGTCAGCTGACCTAATTGCGTTCTGTTTCAACAATCAGTTTGCTCTACTGAAGCGCTTAAAAAAAACGCCTCAAGGCCACGCGTGGTGGTTTCCGTTAGCAGTCAGTTTACGCTTGTCATTGTCAAGAATGCATCAATGCAGATGGACACCACTTTCAGCATCTTTTGTAACAAGGTTAGTACTCAAGTGATAACAATAAATGAGTAGGATAAGCTTGAGGATTGATACACGTCGCTAACTAATGCTCCGCGCTTGCTGGCCGGCAGCAGGGGGAAGCGAACGCACTGTACTATAACAGCCTGTTCCTTGTTTCTTTGTATTGGGTTATTTTACGACGCTGTATCAACATCTAGGTTATTTAGCGTCTGAATGATATGAAGGTGATAATGCCGGTGAAATGAGTCCGGGGTCCAGCACCGAAAGTTACCCAGCATTTGCTCGTATTGGGTTGAGGGAAAACCCCGGAAAAAACCTCAACCAGGTAACTTGCTCCGACCGGGATTCGAACCCGGGCCATGTTTCTTTGTATGCAAAAAATAGGCCCATATTTTGAATATGTTGATTTCCTTTTTCTATTATGGGATTCTCAAAACATCATGACCAACTTATTAGTTATTACATGTTTATGTGGCAACAGTAATTACGTTTAGACTATTGAGAGCATTGGAGAGACTATTTCTCTGAGATATTTGGAAATAAACAAAGGAATGTTTGTCAGTATCATTTTTGAATAGCCACACGTAATGGACACTACGTGAATTCTTGTCGCTATTGTAATAATGTTTACCAAAATCAAGCTGTCATGTCGCCTGGACCTGGAGATATAAGTGAGCAATGTTACAGAATTAATAATGTTTTGCGACAGTCGACTATACAGTACTTGTAACGCAGAAGTGCTACGTGCAGAAACTACTTTAAGTGTATAAGTGAATTAATATATCCATAATACTGCAGAAATTTACATATAAATTTTCAAATGTTGTAAATTGTAATAAACGTTTAAAATCCCTTCTTTTTTATATGTTTTACCCTCTTTGACGACAGGATCGTACATTTTGCGTACTATCCGCGGATTGGATCGTACGATCGTACATGATACCAAATTATAGTATTTGTACGATCCAGATCGTATGGTTGGCAACACTGATGAGAATTAATCTTGAGAAGAAGCAGAAAAATTTATTTTGGTTCATGTGACCGTTAAATGCATTTCTCAACAAATAATTAATTTTATTATTATCTCAATTCTTATTAACGTTGCTTTTCTGCAGATGGCATAGAAACTTATCTGAGGAATTGGACAATTTCAAATATAAATGTCAGTAGTCTGATTTCATTCTAAATTCAAATGACTGTGACATAGACTCCGAACACAAAACCATAACTTAAATCTCAAGCATAAGAATAATGTGAACACTTTTCTTTATTGTTATGATCATCCGTTTATATTGTAAGTGATCACAATTAAACCGATCAACAATTGCAACTGCAGAATTCTAAATTCAAATAAATGTGTACAGTTTAAAATCCGAAAACGATAAATCTTGACAATATGATTATCGGACTTGTTTTGTACGCAATTTAATATAAATTGTCGGCTTCCAGCGCCACTAGTGACCTCTATCATAACAATATTCTTGCGCTACAGCACAATTGCAGCCGATGTTGTTTTTATCAGACTTTTTAACCTTATTTTTTAAATCACCCCTTGTATAAACCGAATTAAATGGAAACAATAAAAACAAAACACTCTATACAACAATCGGGCTATAATGGGAACCATAGAAACGCTATAATGGCCTCGATACGAAAAAAAGAGACAAACAAAAGAGAACTCTTTCCGTAATTAAATTATTCGAATTTGAGCGTAGCCATGGTAACCTGGCCGTCCTTACGCGTGTCGTATCGGCTGTCTATTTGCAGGAATCAAATATTAAACCAGCGCCCAGGCATTACGGATGCTACAATTAAAGTCACGGGGAGTCCCCAAGCTCTCAAATTCTCATTACGTAAAAAAGTAATTATACAGCAGAGAGCGCTCCAATCATTATCGCAACATAAACGCGTTAGTACAGATGGAGGAAACAGGGTCACGCTTTTATATTCCATGACGGTGTGGGTATCTGTACCGCGATAATGGGCCTGTTCTTTCTCTGAAGATGAAAAAAGAATTTTAACGCTTCAGGCATTTCTGTGTTTGACAAACTCCTAACAATTTTCGTTCGATTTTCCTCTAAATACACTTAGTATGGACTTTTATAAAAATAATTACGTAGAAATAACAATTTAAGTCTATGTATCTTGGCGTAAGTTCTGGTTTCTTGTGATAGTCAAATTTTTCGAAGAATCCTGAGTGCTTTATCAAGCTATAAAATTGAACACTACATACATTACTTGCTTGGTTTTCAGAGATTCATATGAGAAAGAAAGAAATCCTATACATATTTAGAGCGACTCGGGGGGAGATGACTATCGGGGGAAGATGCTTATTTCTTTGTAGTTTCACATTCTTCCAAGAGAGAACGCCACGCGCATGTCTTCATGATCACTGAGACAGTTGAATGTCTGTAGAGTGGAAGCTAACTCATTTTGCCACGTGTTCTTGCTGTGAGAAGAAGAAAAGCAAGAAAACAGCTCATTCTTCTACTATAAAATAATTACAAAATATGTTAAAATTTTAATACATCCTTGAATTCGTAATAACTTTGTAATGGATATTGTAGTAAAGGTTCTAAAGTTTGTATTGTTAACAACCTTGCTCCGTCATCTTAGGTTGCGTCCCAGCACTAGGCATCTTACCCCGATACTTGGGGAAGATGATCACATTTTTCGGGCTAAGATGGCAACTTCTTCAAGAATTTTATTTTTTGTTTTATTTACAGGAAATGTGTAAACATTGCGTAAGATCCTCTTATAGAAGTAAGTGGATTGAGGACAGTCTTCAACTTGGGTTGGAACATGTTATAACAGAGAGTATGAACTGTTTTAGAGCATCGCAAGCATACGGGATTTCTTACCGTACCCTTAAACGCCTAAGAAAGAATGATGACAAAAAAATATACTGGGTTGAATTCATTGTGTGTAAGAAGTGATTTCACGAGTCTTGCACACGGCAATAAAATATGTGCAATGACTGTGTTGCTAAGTAGTGATAAACGAGTGAGAAAATGTCCACGAGCTTTAGATTAAGTCAATTTTGTTATATATATATATATATATATATATATATATATATATATGTATATGTATCAAACCAAGTTCAGGTAAAATACATATATCAGTAAATGTGTTAATTGCATTTGCCATCTTACCCGACTATCGGGGAAAGATGCCTACAGTGCAGGTAAGAAGAAAACCTGTATCTATAAAAAAAGGTAATTAATGTTTTCTGTTTTGTACCAAAAATGTGGTTTCAAAATACCTTCCAGACTTTGATATTGCAATACGAAATTCAAAACTAAATGAACAGTATCTTAAATGTTCAATCAAAGGAAAAGTCAGGCATCTTCCCCCGATCCACTCTAGTAAATTATTTTTGAATTTTCAATCTACTGCAATCAACTCTTATAAGTTCTTGTGAAATTAAAAATATTCTACAGATTCAAGGTCGACCTATGATTGGCTAGTTGGTATAACGCTGGCCTTCTATGCCCAAGGTTGCGGGTTCGATCCCGGGCCAGGTCGATGGCATTTAAGTGTGCTTAAATGCGACAGGCTCATGTCAGTAGATTTACTGGCATGTAAAAGAACTCCTGCGGGACAAAATTCCGGCACATCCGGCGACGCTGATATAACCTCTGCAGTTGCGAGCGTCGTTAAATAAAACGTAACATTTAACATTTATAGATTCAGGTCTTAGTAACAGTATGAAACAAATTAAATACGACACCAAACCAGTAGGCAGACAAAATATTTCCTTTTTAAGTGCACAATTGTTGTACCTTGAAACAGAAATAGCTAGATTTTAGCTTTACTATGAAATATGAATTTAATCAAGAAAGAAAGGTTTTGTTGAGGTGCATACCGTCAGCATTTTTGTTATACATCGAACGCGACAGCCGAAGAAATAGTCTGTACATTTCCCCTAGATCGAGTAGGCCTACGGGAAGTTTTCATATTGCGTAATATGAAAATATGACACAGAATGAAGGATGTCAAGATTAGAACATTAGTATACAGCTGACTTCCATGCAATGCATTTCATTTCGTGGCAATGCAGTACACATTATAACAGCGAATCTTTATTTTTTGTCGATCGTGTTTTTTTAACAACCTTAACGATGTTGTTGATTGGCCTTCTAAGTTAAAATTACAACACACGTGCGGTAAGTAAATAAATCAAGTCAACTTTTATTCATTTACTTAAAAATAACGAACTATCAGTGTCGCGCACCACTGTGTGCTATGAGGAAGTAACTAAATGTCTTATTATACCTGTACTCTTTCTAAATTAATTTATTGGAGTGGAGATTTGTAAGAAAACAGGAATTAATGTAGATAAGAGGTAAGCGTGAAAACCATTTCTGACGACTTCGGGTTGTTGCTCTGACGCCACTCGTGGGGTAGTGGCTGAACGCGGAAACATCCATGGAGTAAAATACTTATTCAAACATTAACCTATACCGGTAAGCAAAATATTTACACTTATGTATAATTAATGTGTTACCTACAAACATTTTATTAATTTACAATTTTCTCGTCGTACATTTAGGCCTACCTTCTTTTTTGTCACACCATACTTTCATTTACTAACATATTACAAAGCGAAATATTTTGCGTCTCATATTTCTTTCCATTTAATTATAACGAAAGAGTAATTATTATTCTGTATACGCCGTTAAACTAATATCTTAGTGGAAAACTTCTGTATGAAAATTAATTACATTTACTGTGTGGGACGAATATATAAAAAGCGTTACAAGCATCGTTGCCACATTGGACGATATTTCGCCTTCTGGACTACATAAATGGAGGTTTTGTTACCTATTTTCAAAGAATTGCGACTATCGTCATTTGGGCGACTTTTTCCTTAAATTTTGCTAAATTTGGACAACACAGAAAAACCTCGCGTAATCGTTATGTATTTTATTTTATTTACTTTATTCTATTGAGTAGTTCATTGCTGATACATCGCTAATCCAATCCAATGACCGACATGAAATACGGCACTAAATATTACCATTGTTGACACGTTGAAACTTGTCACCGATCTTTGACACTTGTTTAAACAAACGTATCGTATTTTCCTCGCCCCCGGAAATACGCATACTGCGCTTTTTTCTTAATCAGGAGGACCAACAATGGACCTTATAGACCAAGCACTGGAGAGAATTTTCTAGCAATGTAAAAATCAGCAATCTCACCGTAGTTCCTACTCCAACTTTACCCCCCATATACACTACATGTTTGATTTATTCAAAGTGTTGTTCAGTGAGATTGGTTTAATTTGTAATGGGTTGTAGAAGTGACTTGTATTATGTAAAATTAGAGAAGAGAGGAAAATTTGAGAAGATCGGTACAAAAAGCAATGCAGAGCTATATCATAAATACTAAATTTGCAGAATTTGTTACATAAATATGACATAAAATAACGATATTATATTAATTATCATAAAAACTCATACATTGAGATTATTTATTTTTAAAGTAGAAAATTGGCGATATTGGGATATAATAGCACCAAGATTTGGCGACTTTAGGTAAAAATCAATCTGGCAACCCTGGTTACAAGATACACCAGTATCACCTACGTAAATAATAATAATAATAATAATAATAATAATAATAATAATAATAATAATAATAATAATAAGCGACAGACGACATTAATATATATATATGGATCATATGCGGAAACTAAGAGGAAGACAGAAAATAGGAAAGACTGCAGAATGTTGGGTTTGCAATGAAACGCCTGCCCTTAGACAGAACACAATGAATGAATGAATGAATGAATGAATGAATGAATGAATGAATGAATGAATGAATGAATGAATGAGCGAGGAAATATATTAACGAAACCACTATTTTAACTTTAAAATGAATGACGTCACTAAATAACGCAATATTCCTCATTGTCGATAATAGCATCTTGATAAATTGTCCGCAATAAAGTTTCCTCAGATTACTTTCTTGTGCAAAGTTGTGAAATTCTCAAAAACGGATCTTTTACTTCCCCTAATCTCTTTCCTAGAAATATACAGCAAGCCATGTACTCGTATGGACATAAATAGTAGAAAACCTACACTAGCGTGGTTACTGCAGGAGGAAAATTATAATTCTTCGAAGTAACCTACATTAACGTTGTCTTCAGACAAGTAAACTAGGAAAACTCTTAGAAAACCTGCACTACATTGTTTCTGCAGAAAGAAAATTATAATACACCATTGAAATTTACATTAACGTTGTCTTCATACAAATAAACTAAGCTAATGTTGCAACTCAAGAAGGAAAATTCTAATACAACGAAGAAATCTACATTAACGTGTCTTCAGAAAAGTAAACTAGGAAAACTCTGAGAAAACCTGCACTACATTGTTTCTGCAGAAAGAAAATTATAATACACCGTTGAAATCTACATTAACGTTGTCTTCATACAAATAAACTAAGCTAATGTTGCAACTCAAGAAGGAAAATTCTAATACAACGAAAAAATCTATATTAACGTTGTCTTCAGACAAGTAAACTAGGAAAACTCTGAGAAAACCTGCACTACATTGTTTCTGCAGAAAGAAAATTATAATACACCGTTGAAATTTACATTAACATTGTCTTCATACAAATAAACTACGGTAATGTTGCAACTCAAGAAGGAAAATTCTAATACAACGAGGAAATCTACATTAACGTTGTCTTCAGACAAACTACGCTAATGTTGCAGCTCAAGAAGGAAAATTCTAATACAACGAAGAAATCTACATTAACGTTGTCTTCAGACAAACTACGCTAATGTTGCAGCTCAAGAAGGAAAATTCTAATACAACGAAGAAATCTACATTAACGTTGTCTTCAGACAAACTACGCTAATGTTGCAGCTCAAGAAGAAAAATTCTAATACAACGAAGAAATCTACATTAACGTTGTCTTCAGACAAGTAAACTAGGAAAACTCTGAGAAAACCTGCACTACATTGTTTCTGCAGAAAGAAAATTATAATACACCGTTGAAATTTACATTAATGTTGTCTTCATACAAAGAAACTAAGCTAATGTTGCAACTCAAGAAGGAAAATTCTAATACAGCGAAGAAATCTACATTAACGTTGTCTTCAGACAAGTAAACTAGGAAAACTCTGAGAAAACCTGCACTACATTGTTTCTGCAGAAAGAAAATTATAATACACCGTTGAAATCTACATTAGCGTTGTCTTCATACAAATAAACTACGCTAATGTTGCAACTCAAGAAGGAAAATTCTAATACAACGAAGAAATCTACATTAACGTTGTCTTCAGACAAACTACGCTAATGTTGCAGCTCAAGAAGGAAAATTCTAATACAACGAAGAAATCTACATTAACGTTGTCTTCAGACAAACTACGCTAATGTTGCAGCTCAAGAAGGAAAATTCTAATACAACGAAGAAATCTACATTAACGTTGTCTTCAGACAAACTACGCTAATGTTGCAGCTCAAGAAGGAAAATTCTAATACAACGAAGAAATCTACATTAACGTTGTCTTCAGACAAGTAAACTAGGAAAACTCTGAGAAAACCTGCACTACATTGTTTCCGCAGAAAGAAAATTATAATACACCGTTGAAATTTACATTAACGTTGTCTTCATACAAATAAACTAAGCTAATGTTGCAACTCAAGAAAGAAAATTCTAATACAACGAAGAAATCTACATTAACGTTGTCTTCAGACAAGTAAACTAGGAAAACTCTGAGAAAACCTGCACTACATTGTTTCTGCAGAAAGAAAATTATAATACACCGTTGAAATCTACATTAACGTTGTCTTCATACAAATAAACTACGCTAATGTTGCAACTCAAGAAGGAAAATTCTAATACAACGAAGAAATCTACATTAACGTTGTCTTCAGACAAACTACGCTAATGTTGCAGCTCAAGAAGGAAAATTCTAATACAACGAAGAAATCTACATTAACGTTGTCTTCAGACAAACTACGCTAATGTTGCAGCTCAAGAAGGAAAATTCTAATACAACGAAGAAATCTACATTAACGTTGTCTTCAGACAAACTACGCTAATGTTGCAGCTCAAGAAGGAAAATTCTAATACAACGAAGAAATCTACATTAACGTTGTCTTCAGACAAACTGCGCTAATGTTGCAGCTCAAGAAGGAAAATTCTAATACAACGAAGAAATCTACATTAACGTTGTCTTCAGACAAACTACGCTAATGTTGCAGCTCAAGAAGAAAAATTCTAATACGACGAAGAAATCTACATTAACGTTGTCTTGATACAAATAGGCCTAAACTACGCTAATGTTGTAGCTCAAGAAGGAAAATTATAATACAACGAAGAAATCTAAATTAACGTTGTCTTTAGACAAATAAACTATGCTAATGTTGCAGCTCAAGAAGGAAAATTCTAATACAACGAAGAAATCTACATTAACGTTGTCTTCAGACAAGTAAACTAGGAAAACTCTGAGAAAACCTACACTACATTGTTTCTGCAGAAATAAAATTATAATACACCGATGAAATCTACATTAACGTTGTCTTCATACAAATAAACTGCGCTAATGTTGTAGCTCAAGAAGGAAAATTCTAATACAACGAAAAAATCTACATCAACGTTGTCTTCATACAAATAAACACCGCTAACGTTGTGGCTCAAGAAGGAAAATTATAATACACCGATGAAATCTACATTAACGTTGTCTTCAGTACAAATAAACTATGCTAATGTTGCAGCTCAAGAAGGAAAATTCTAATACAATGAAAAAATCTACATCAACTTTGTCTTCGTACAAATAAACTACGCTAACGTTGTAGCTCAAGAAGGAAAATTATAATACACCGATGAAATCTACATTAACGTTGTCTTTATACAAATAAACTACGCTAATGTTGTAGCTCAAGAAGGAAAATTCTAATACAACGAAAAAATCTACATCAACGTTGTCTTCGTACAAATAAACTACGCTAACGTTGTAGCTCAAGAAGGAAAATTATAATACACCGATGAAATCTACATTAACGTTGTCTTCATACAAATAAACTACGCTAATGTTGTACTCAAGAAGGAAAATTCTAATACAACGAAAAAATCTACATCAACGTTGTCTTTATACAAATAAACTACGCTAACGTTGTAGCTCAAGAAGGAAAATTATAATACACCGATGAAATCTACATTAACGTTGTCTTCATACAAATAAACTACGCTAATGTTGCAGCTCAAGAAGGAAAATTCTAATACAACGAAAAAATCTACATCAACGTTGTTTTCATAGAAATAAACTACGCTAACGTTGTAGCTCAAGAAGGAAAATTATAATACAGCGAAGAAATCTAAATTAATGCTGTCTTCAGACGATGCAAATAGTAAAACTCTGAAAACCTACATTAATGTTGTTTTAGATACTGTGAACTGAAATATGCTGAGGAACCCACATTAACTTTACCTTATGACAAGAAACATGGAAAAACACTTGGGAAACTTGTGCAAACGGTGTCCATAACTGCAAACGTTTCAAAATTTGACACTTCGGGATTTGAACCCGGGTCTGCATAATTTGAGAACACCTGGCAGGACTTGTTGAAGACAGCAATTAGCAAGTCTGGTCCCGCTGCCAATAGGAACAGCAGTCGCGTGTAATAAGCTCTGACAGCAGGAGGAAATGGCACTGTTGCACAGCGGCGTTGCATGACCGTGCAGAGTAAACTGCTGTGATTCCGTGAGCCGCTCACTTCTCCAATCTCGGCCGTTACGTAATTCGCTTGGAAATTACAAATAATAAATATGTAATCAACACGTTAAAAACTCTCCATTACAAAAGTGTTCCGCAACCCGAGACACGCAACCCTCCCTTCCTACTCGTCTGGTCGGTTTATCTACTTCTTGAGATGTTCCCACGCCAACTTCGTTCTACATTATGGCCCACCTCGGTCTCCCTACTTCCGTTTTACTCTCCAGATTTACCCACTCATAATTCTGTTAACTGTCGACTTCTCACCCAGAGAGAGAATGGGGTTCAATTCCAGTCATGACTTATCAGTTTTATAGCGAATGAAAAAATTATGTGCCACACCTTATTTGTTTAGTTTCTTAAGGTAAAGTTTCTCTCACTATGGCTCTCAGAACACTAGTGGCACTGTAAGTGCTAAAGGCAAAGCAAAACTATCCCATTAGAGGCCTCGAAATGCCTTTAGGGTGTCGGGATGTTAAGACTTCCACCTCACGAAATAATGGGCTGATTATGAGTAGCAGTAGAAACGCCAGTCCTACGTTATGGCCTTCTTTGCCACCAAGGAAGCACCCTGGCACTCTCATCTATTGGAGACGGAGTGAACTCCAGGGCCATATGCGACCAAAAGGATTAGACTAATGGGGGAAAAACTATGACCTCATAGGGAATAGAATCCGCAATCTTCCGGCTTGTAGTGCTAGTTGAAATTAATTTCTTACTTTTTATTGATCACTTAACGACGACTTTTCGACTTCGAGGTTGCCTAGTGAAGATAAAATTCGTTGATACTGATGTGAGGTTTCGCAAATATTTATATAGAAACGTACGTATTCGTATACCGGTATTACAATAGCTAAACAGTACAATATGGCAAGTACAGATATTCGTATATACGTACACTAGTCAGGCGCACAAGAAGAACAAGGGGATATAAAGGAAACAAGGGGACGACAAGGATGACAAGGAAACGACAAGGAAGACAAGGGGACGACAAAGAAGACAAGGGGACAACAAGGAAGACTAGGGAACGACAAGAAATACAAGGGGACGACAAGGAATGCAAGGGGACTACAAGGAAGACAACGGAATGATAAGGAATACAAGAGGAAGACAACGGAATGATAAGGAAGACAAGGGAACGGCAAGGAATACAAGGGGACGGCAAGGAATACAACGGGACGACAAGGAAGACAACGGAATGATAAGGAAGACAAGGGAACGACAAGGAAGACAAGGGGACTACAAAGAAGACAACGGAATGATAAGGAAGACAAGGGAACGACAAGGAATACAAGGGGACGACAAGGAATACAAGGGGACGACAAGGAATACAAGGGGACGACAAGGAATACAAGGGGACGACAAGGAATACAAGGGGACGACAAGGAATACAAGGGAACGACAAGGAATACAAGGGGACGACAAGGAATACAACGGAATGATAAGGAAGACAAGGGAACGACAAGGAAGACAAGGAATACAAGGGAACAACAAGGAATACTAGGGGACGACAAGGAAGACAACGGAATGATAAGGAAGACAAGGGAACGACAAGGAATACAAGGGGACAACAAGGAAGACAACGGAATGATAAGGAAGACAAGGGAACGACAAGGAATACAAGGGGACGACAAGGAAGGCAACGGAATGATAAGGAAGACAAGGGAACGACGAGGAATACAAGGGGACTACAAGGAATACAAGGGGACGACAAGGAATACAAGGGGACGACAAGGAATACAAGGGAATGACAAGGAATACAAGGGGACGACAAGGAATACAACGGAATGATAAGGAAGACAAGGGAACGACAAGGAAGACAAGGAATACAAGGGGACGACAAGGAATACAAGGGGACGACAAGGAAGAATGATAAGGAAGACAAGGGAACGACAAAGAATACAAGGGGACTACAAGGAAGACAACGGAATGATAAGGAAGACAAGGGAACGACAAGGAATACAAGGGGACGACAAGGAATACAAGGGAACGACAAGGAATACAAGGGAATGATAAGGAAGACAAGGGAACGACAAGGAAGACAAGGGAACGACAAGGAATACAAGAGGACGACAAGGAAGACAACGGAATGATAAGGAAGACAAGGGAACGACAAGGAATACAAGGGGACGACAAGGAATACAAGGGAATGACAAGGAATACAAGGGGACGACAAGGAATACAACGGAATGATAAGGAAGACAAGGGAACGACAAGGAAGACAAGGAATACAAGGGGACGACAAGGAATACAAGGGGACGACAAGGAAGAATGATAAGGAAGACAAGGGAACGACAAAGAATACAAGGGGACTACAAGGAAGACAACGGAATGATAAGGAAGACAAGGGAACGACAAGGAATACAAGGGGACGACAAGGAATACAAGGGAACGACAAGGAATACAAGGGAATGATAAGGAAGACAAGGGAACGACAAGGAAGACAAGGGAACGACAAGGAATACAAGAGGACGACAAGGAAGACAACGGAATGATAAGGAAGACAAGGGAACGACAAGGAATACAAGGGGACGACAAGGAAGGCAACGGAATGATAAGGAAGACAAGGGAACGACAAGGAATACAAGGGGACGACAAGGAATACAAGGGACGACAAGGAATACAAGGGAATGACAAGGAATACAAGGGGACGACAAGGAATACAAGGGGACGACAAGGAAGACAAGGGAACGACAAGGAAGACAAGGGAACGACAAGGAAGACAAGGGAACGACAAGGAATACAAGGGGACGACAAGGAATACAAGGGAACGACAAGGAATACAAGGGGACGACAAGGAATACAAGGGGACGACAAGGAAGACAACGGAATGATAATGAAGACAAGGGAACGACAAGGAATACAAGGGGAAGACAAGGAAGACAAGGGAACGACTAGGAATACAAGGGGAAGACAGGGAATACAAGGGGACGACAAGGAATACAAGGGGACGACAAGGAATACAGGGGGACGACAAGGAAGACAAGGGAACGACAAGTAAGACAAGGGAACGACAAGGAAGACTAGGGAACGACAAGGAATACAAGGGAACGACAAGGAATGCAAGGGAACGACAAGGAATGCAAGGGGACGACAAGGAAGACAACGGAATGATAATGAAGACAAGGGAACGACAAGGAATACAAGGGGAAGACAAGGAAATGACAAGAAAGACAAGGGAACGACAAGGAATACAAGGGGACGACAAGGAATACAAGGGGACGACAAGGAATACAAGGGGACGACAAGGAATACAAGGGGATGACAAGGAATACAAGGGGACGACAAGTAATACAAGGGGACGACAAGGAATACAAGGGAATGACAAGGAATACAAGGGGACGACAAGGAAGACAAGGGAACGACAAGTAAGACAAGGGAACGACATGGAAGACTAGGGAACGACAAGGAATACAAGGGAACGACAAGGAATGCAAGGGGACGACAAGGAAGACAAGGGAACGACAAGGAAGACAACGGAATGATAAGGAAGACAAGAGAACGACAAGAAATACGAGGGGAAGACAAGGAAATGACAAGGAAGACAAAAGGACAACAAGGAAGACAAGGGAACGACAAGGGAACGACGAGGAATACAAGGGGACGACAAGGAAATGACAAGGAAGATAAGGGAACGGCAAGTAATACAAGGGGACGACGAGGAAGACAACGGAATGATAAGGAAGACAAGGGAACGATAAGGAATACAAGGAGACTACAAGGAAGACCAGGAAATGACAAGGAAGACAAAAGGACAAGGAAGATAAGGGGACGATAAGGGAGACAAAGGGACGATAAGGAAGACAAGGGTACGACAAGGAAGACAAATGAACTATAAGGAAGGCAAGAGAACGACAAGGAAGACAACGGCATGATAAGGAAGACAGAGGAACGACAAGGAATACATGGGGACGACAAGGAAGAAAAGGGGACTACAAGGAAGAAAAGGAGACAAGGAAGAAAAGGGGACGACAAGGAAGAAAAGGGGACGACAAGGAAGAAAAGGGGACGACAAGGAAGAAAAGGGGACGACAAGGAAGAAAAGGGGACGACAAGGAAGAAAAGGGAACGACAAGGAAGAAAAGGGAACGACAAGGAAGAACAGGGAACTACAAGGAAGGCAGGCAAGGGTACGATAAGGAATACAAGGAAGACAAGGGGACGACAAGGAAAACAAGGAAACGACAAGGAAGACAAAGGGACGACAAGGAAGACAAGGGAACGACAAGGAAGACAAGGGGACGACAAGGAGACGACAAGTAAGACAAGGGGACGACAAAAAAACAATGGGATGATAAGGGAAATAAGAAAAATACGAGGAAAACAATGGGAGTACAAGGAGAATAAGATGAATACAAGGATAAAAGAGAATTATAAGAAGAAAAAGGGGAATACAAGGAGAAAAGGGAGAATACAAGGAGAACAAGGGAAATACAAGGAGAAGAGGGTAAATACAAAGAGCACAAGGGAAATATAAGTAGAACAAGGGGAATGCATGGACAACAAGGGTAATACAAAGAGCATTAGGAAATACAAGAAGCAAAGGGGAATATAACTAGAACAAAAAATATCAGTAGAAAAAAGGTAATATAATGAGAACAAGAGGACAACAAACAGAACCAGGAGAATACAAGGGCGAGAGGGGGTTTCATTTTTATGTGACTTACAATTCCCAAGTTCTTTCCCATGCGTATTGAGGAGAGAGACGTAGTTTCACGTAAAAACCTTAACATAGCTTCTTTCGGGAAGGAAGTAAAGCTGTGTATTCCATCTGGTTACATACGGCACGTACAAGAACCCTATTCCGAATATAGAGTTCCAGGCAAAATTGGTCCATAAACCTTTCTCTATTTAAGATGTTCAGAAATCTATCAGAGTTCTCTCTCTTTCTCTCTCTCTGTCTCTTTCTCTCTCTCTCTCTCTCTCATTCTTCTACACTTACGAATCCCCTTATATTTGTACACTGTTGTTGTTCACTATAACGTTTTTGATAATAAATGTACTTTGTAGTTCATAAAGAATGTTAAATAAAGAATTTCTTTGTCAACTCTCAAGTTTAATTACATATTCTCTTTGTAAAATATTAATTCCATTCTTTCGTGTATGTACCGTCCAGCTTCCACAACCATACAAAAGTATTGGTAGTGTGATATCTTTGTATAATTTCACCATGTACTTTCATACTTTTTGTTTCAATGTGAGCTACCCCGTCTTACAGGAAGTGCCACACTCATTTCTAAGCGATCTTTCAATTCCTCTCTCGGTACTGGACGTGGAATTTCAATTTTATTCGCATGTTTTTAGTTACACAAAGTGGAAGTTTGAAGTCATATTAAATCGAGAAACTTCAAAGTGAAAGAAATTAAAACATTTCTGGAGAGTTTAAAACACCTGCTTGTTATATCCCACGCATTTCCTGCTCACTGCGTCTACTAGAAAACCACTTGAAAACTTTGACGTTGGATTTTCTGACCGTTCTTCACGATTTTAAATAAAATTGTGTTACATTCAGTTCCAAGTTATTCTAGAGCTAGATCGACTATATCATACTGTAGCCTACGTACAGCCACACCAATTTCAACGGATCATTTTTCGTTAAAGGTGTTTGATTTCGTTTCTCAAGTGATATTATTTGTCAACGGCAAATTCATTTTAGGAAAAGTTTCCTCAAAGTACTTCGATGTTTTTATGTCACTGGCTTTAGTTTCCTGGTAACTACATATTGCCCGCACTGAATACTTACTTACTTATGACTTTTAAGGAACCCGGAGGTTCATTGCCTCCCTCACATAAGCCCGCCATCGGCCCCTATTCTGAGCAAGATTCATCCAGTCTTTGCTGTGGTCGTGCTATAGAATCCGTCCCATTCCGAGGCTTAATTTGAGGTTTCGTGACAAGCTGTTTTTTACGGTTATGGGTTGTTAGCCCTTCGCCAACTCCCAAGCTGGAGGACCACCCCTTATTTGCTGTCCGAGACTGCTTATTCAGAATATTCGCAGCTACCCTCCATATCTGCAGGCCGTCTCCTCTATCCGCAATGGATGCGCCATGCCGTGGTGCTAGGGACCCACACTGAATAGCTTTAGTACAGGCCTGCGCAAGGTTTGCGCTCTCCGAGCCGGCTCACAACTCATGAGCGGAATGCAGATATTAACTGCGCTCGGTATAAGGGTGGACTGGAAGAAGGGGTGATCTCGTACAAAATGTACACAAAAGGAAGTATTATTACGAGTGTTTATGAAATTAATTGCCGTTTAGTGTTTGCAAAACTATCTTGGACTATTATTAATTAATAAAGAAATATTTATTTTACAGAAATAATAGAAATTCTATAGCTACTTAAATGTACAATATCATTTTGTTATATTTTTATTTATCAGTACATCGAAACGAGGTTTTATGCTGTTGGCAGCTGAAAGGAACAGTATCCTACTGATCGTAATGAAACATCTGTTACAGATGTTCAATGCCTGCCTTTGTTAAAGTTGATTATACAGGGACATCACTTTATTTTTACCAACATTTTTAACATTAACCTGGCTATACTCGGAAACACTGTTACCCCCCTTCCATTACAGGAGTTTGGTCTTACTAGTGCAATATGTAAACAAATCATTTTACTAGGTATAGGAGGAGAGAAAAGTAGTGTATCCATTTATGTTACAGGAAAATACAGTAGGCCTATTACAATTTTCAATTTGATCATTACTTTTACGGTATTTTTTAAAAAATAGTAGAGTAGTAACAATATTTTTTTTTCACAAAGTCAACTCTTCAGGCGGTTATATTCATTATGTAATGTCTACTTTATTCAGCATATTACCAACCTAATTTACTCCTGGGAATTTTGTGACCACTTCCGTAAGAAACCCCAATTTCTACAGCTAACTTCTTGACCGACTTATTAGGACCTCGCTGTATCCTTTCTCTAGCATCTTCTACAGCATCTTCTGTCACCTTTGTTGGTTATCTTACACTTTTCTTCCTTTCTGTACACCCTGTTGCTCTAAATTTACCTATCAGATTAATGACATTTCTACGAAAATATTCCATAATGATATAATAAGAAAATCGTGAAAAAAACTGTTGTACACATTCGTTTATATTTTAATTCCAGTTTCCACCATCGCCCTTCATAACTACAAACAGTAAAACAAAACTCTTGTTTAAATTTATTAATGCTGTTAAGTACCGTACCATATTGTAGGGTACCGTACTTTCGGTAACTCTAATCTTCACTTGTGTAGCATAACTGAATTTATCCGTGTGGACTTAGCACACCATACCTGTGTGAAAATAAAGTTCAATAATATAAGTTCTTTCTTCTATAGAAAATGCAACATATTTCTCAAACACACTGTACTCTGTACTGGTTACTTCACTGCTAGCAACAGCGGCCGTAAGTTTGTGTGGTTGACGTTAGCAAGGACATTAATGAAAGGGGTGAAAGTCAAGTATATTCAGAAAATCAGGTACAATAAAAATGCAAGTAAAAATAAAGTGATGTCCCTGTAGAAACCAGTTGCTCACAAATATAAATGTTGAGCCAAACATAGCTATCATTTTCACAGCCAGCCTGTGTAGTCGTGGATATTATTGCTAATGTTTAGTCTTATAAAACTCAATCAGACTAGTAGTATTATACAAACGATCTTAGCCCTTAGGTCACATTGAAGATCAATAAGTTCGAGCTGTAAATCTTTAAATGTTATGTCCCGTCTTTTAGATTCCTCCATACTATACTGTAGCAGTAGGTAAGCAACGTGAAACAGTTACTGAGAATAGGCCTACACACTGCACTCCACTAGATAACTGAGTAGTCGTTTCCCTCTCCTCTACCTATAGTAAGTCTATGTCATTTGACGTATCTTCCTCTCCGTTTCGGCGAGCGGTAAACAACCGCTCTCCCGCTCCGAAGGACCGCGCGCTAGTTGAGCGCTGTTTGTGCAGGTATGCTTTACTATATTAAGAGCTATTAAATAGAGCCTACTTCATACTTATTTCTCGGATTCATACTCTGGAAATTAAATTTTACATATCTTCTCCTAGAAGTCAAAAAGTTATGCATGAAGTAATATATTTATGGCAAACAAAATGTTTCAATATAGGGCCTAGTCTATTTTAAACAAATATTTCTACATTTCTTCCTAACATCGCATTTTTCAATTTCTCAATCGATAAAAAAAATCGTTATCTGTGTGTACTTTTCATCCAACCATGACGTTTTAATATAATGCACTATATTGATTCTTGGCTCATATCTCAGCATTCATTGCAAAAATGAACGAGTCAGAAATGTGCCTCGACGACATTGTCTGCAGCTCTGTTGTGCAATCAAAACTGCCTGCTATGAAATACATACTGTCCACCCTGCAAACATTACACAACTCACTGCTTAGTACTTGTGTGAAATTTCTGGCATTTGATCAAATACAGGAACTGTAAAAATTGAATTGACCGAGTCGTTAAAAGAACCAGCATTAAAGTCTAGGACGATGCAAGAGAGTGTAGAGGGAAGACTCGGAGTGTGAAGAATCTATTATGATGACGAACAGGTCTTCAAATCGTCTACTAACCCACCCCTTTCAAGAGTGCCTTCGTCCAAATTTAAATATTTGAGTACCTATACCGATCCTTCTTAATTTTCCACTATATTCCCCTGTTTACCGGTTCTTCTAATAACCTGATGCACATCACACAATACATTGTTAAACAGGTCATTACATGGTCTGCATAACGTATAGGCTATGCACCGGGTCTCTCATTAAATTATACCTCAAAATTCACAAACCGACGCTCTTGCACTATAACTTTTCAATCTCAATTTCGGAAAATATTCAATTATATCAGAAAAAGTGTACACAATTTCGGAGAGAGCAATTTCAGTTTCTGAAATATTAATAAAAAGTTCTGAATATGTAAAATTAATTTTAGTAAAAGGAAATTTAATTTCGGAAAAGATAAATCTAATTTCGGAAAAGGTAAATCTAATTTCGGAAAAGATAAATCTAATTTCGGAAAAGACAAATATAATTTCGAAATAGATAAATCTAATTTCGAAAAAGATAAATCTAATTTCGAAAAAAAATAAATCTAATTTCGAAAAAGATAAATCTAACTTCGGAAAGCTTTAATATTATAACATTATTT
Source organism: Periplaneta americana (assembly GCF_040183065.1). Taxonomy (NCBI): domain Eukaryota; kingdom Metazoa; phylum Arthropoda; class Insecta; order Blattodea; family Blattidae; genus Periplaneta; species Periplaneta americana. Next base: position 55,822,223 of record NC_091131.1, on the reverse strand, counting down.
AAATTATTTTTATTATATTTTTATTTTTAAATATTGTCGATTATGTTCAGATGAAAGCGCTTAACCCTCATTCTTTTAAATTTGATTTTCTTGCTGTAACTAGTGTACTTAGTCAAAATTTAATTACAAAATTTGAAGATAATATATTATGTTTTTAACAATTATGCTCTTATGTTCACATTCTTTCGTATAAGGTAACTAATAATAATAATAATAATAATAATAATAATAATAATAATAATAATAATAATAATAATAATAATGTGTTAACATTTAATTTCTTTTTGTTACTGAATAATATTCCTTTTGTGGGATAAACCCTTTTTACCTAAACACCATCGATATCTTACATTAGATGTAGTTGCACTGAATTAAAATAAACTATGATGACTGTAACAATTCTTGTTGCGGTGTAAACGATTATCATCAATAATATTAATATTGTTCACTGAAGTGCTGTGTTGCTACAGTAACTGTTCCCTTAAGACAATATATTTTCGGACTAGTGTGAGCCTTCTTTTGTCTATGTTCTCTGTGGTGTCTTAAGCCGTGTCTTTTAGTCATTTTGACTAGGGGAGAGTTAGGTAGTATCGGACATCGAGTAATATCGGACAGTGCGTTACTTTCATCTACCACCAGTTGGTACTACCTGAATGGCATGGTTACATTTCTGTATGCGACATCACAGAAACATAACCATGTCATTCAGGTACTATCATCTGGTGGTAGATGAAAGAAACTCACTGTCCGATATTACCCGATGTCCGATACTACCCAACTCTCCCCTATATGACTACGAAGTTCTGCGATTTATAATGTCTAGAAATCGGCACAATATGAAGAAGATTTTGTCAAAATATTAAATTTATTTTGGTAAAATATGAACAATATTTCAATGGTAAAATACCTTCGTTCTTAAACTATAATATAGAGGATGTTTAAATCATTATAATACAAAATAATCCTGTACAGATAGTTTTGTCTAAATTTAATAAGCTATTAAATATAATACATCTGCGTACTTAAATAATTTTTCAGGATCATCAGACCTCTATATAAATGCAAAGAACTACCCTATATGTTGTTTAAACTAAAGAGAACAAAGATTTCTTACATTAGCAGGACTCAACTCTGGTTACAATACAAGTAATCTTTCTGCATTTCCTCGGAAAAGATTACATATTCTGTCAGTTGATATTCTTTCATATGATTAAAAAATTCGATCCACATTACATGATGTAATAGGAGCATGTGTGTACCGTGCTACATTTAGGCTATTAATACTTTGGTATTATTTGCTGGTGCTTCGCTTTTCTTACCTCCAAGTAGGTACCTTACTAATTTCATAAAATGGAATAGGTGACTTTGGTTTTTCATTTTTTTCTGGAAAACATCTCTATTGCTTCCTTATGTCTGGAAAGCCCGATTCAGTGATAATTACAAAAATATTAACGGAGGGAGAAAAAACGTAGAAAATATGAAAAAAAACATGGAGACTTTACTTCATATGAAAAATGTTATCAAAACATTATAAAATACGAGTCGCCGCTATAGCTCAGTCGCCTGAGGGACTTGCCTGTCGGTCCAGAGTTACGTTCGGGCGCGGGTTCGATTCCCGCTTGGGCTGATTACCTGATTGGGATTTTTTTTAGGTTTTACCAACCGTAAGGCGAATGTCAGGTAATCTATGGTGAATCCCCGACCTCATCTCACAAAATATCATCTCACTATCACCAATTCCATCAACGCTAAATAACCGAGTAGTTGATACAGCGTCGTTAAATAATCCACTAACAAAAAAATTATGAGACAGGGTATGAGTTTTTGCGTTAATTGCATTTTACACATCGCTGTGAAAATCCTTGTTCCCACACCGATAGCAGGAATGGTTTACAATATGACATTTCATAATTTACCTGTCAACAGTTATGTCTAATGTGAGTTTACAATATTTATCTGAAAGTGTATGGATCCAACAAACAGACTCAATTACTGAACAATTAATTGAAAAATAGTCATTTATGTAATTAGTGTATAATCTTGGTAGGCGTAATTGAGAGCGCTAATTTTCACGAATGTTTATAATGAAGATTATACACGTGTTACATATAACTTTTTATGCTATTCTAACATCAAAATGTGTAAAAAAAAAACTATTATAAATTTACAAAATGTTATGTTGTAGTAGAGACATGAGTATTGGATATAACGTAATATATTGCATGGTAGCTAAGTAACCGTTTCAGAGACAATGTTATTTTGTTGTTGTTCTGAAGCTTTTCCTTACAAGTACGTTGTATAAAACTGTGTTGTGAAGGCGGTGATAACGTCATAGAATACTAGTTGCTAGGTAATCTCTTTTGGCACTAGTGGCAGAATTAGACTAATTATCGTGCACGATTTATAGCGTCGTAACAAGCGCGTTTTAATGTTAGGACTGCATAAAGTTATTATTACTAATGCTATTATTATTATTATTATTATTATTATTATTATCATCATCATAATCATATCATTATCGTTATCATTACTACCACTATTATTATCATTATCATTATCATTATCATTATCATTATCATTATCATTATCATTATCATTATCATTATCATCATTATCATTATCATTATTATTATTATTATTGGAGAAAAAATGGGAGGGTACAGTACATCAGTTATTCATAGATTTCAAAAAGGCATATGACTCTGTTAAGAGAGAAGTATTATATGATATTCTTATTGAATTTGGTATTGCCAAGAAACTAGTTCGATTAATTAAAATGTGTCTCAGTGAAACGTACAGCAGAGTCCGTATAGGTCAGTTTGTATCTGATGCTTTTCCAATTCACTGCGGGCTAAAGCAAGGAGATGCACTATCACCTTTACTTTTTAACTTCGTTCTAGAGTATGCCATTAGAAAAGTTCAGGATACAGAGAGAGTTTGGAATTGAACGAGTTACATCAGCTTCTTGTCTATACGGATGACGTGAATATGTTAGGAGAAAATCCACAAACGATTAGCGTAAACACGAAAACTTTACTTGAAGGAAGTAAAGAGACAGGTTTGGAAGTAAATCCCGAAAAGACAAAGTATATGATTATGTCTCGTGTCCAGAATATTGTACGAAATGGAAATATAAAAAATTGAGATTTATCCTTCGAAGAGGTAGAAAAATTCAAATATCTTGGAGAAACAGTAAAAAATATAAATGACACTCGGGAGGAAATTAAACGCAGAATAAAAATGGGAAATGCGTGTTATTATTCGGTTGAGAAGCTTTTGTCATCTAGTCTGTTGTCAAAAAAATCTGAAAGTTAGAATTTATAAAACAGTTGTATTACCGGTTGTTCTGTATGGTTGTGAAACTTGAACTCTCACTTTGAGAGATGAACAGAAGTTAAGGGTGTTTGAGAATAAGGTTCTTAGGAAAATATTTGTGGCTAAGAGGGATGAAGTTACAGGAGAATGGAGAAAGTTACACAACGCAGAACTGCACGTATTTTATTTTTCACCTGACATAATTAGGAATAATAAATCCAGACGTTTGAGATAGGCAGGACTTATAGCACGTATGGGCGAATCTAGAAATGCATATAGAATGTTAGTTGGGAGGCTGGAGGGAAAATACCTTTGGGATGGCCGAGACGTAGATGGGAAGATAATATTAAAATGGATTTGAGGGAGGTGGGATATAATGATAGAGAATGGATTAATCTTGCTCAGGATAGGGACCAATGGCTGGCTTATATGAGGGCGGCAATGAACCTCCGGGTTCCTTAAAAGCCAGTAAGTATTATTATTATTATTATTATTATTATTATTATTATTATTATTATTATTATTATTATTATTATTAACTGATACGATTATTCACGTAATAAAGGATTTCGGCGGTATTCGTTTTATAGTTCTTGGTGACGAAAGCAACAAACAAGTTTGTCTTTCCTCCTCTGCCTTCCCTGACCATGAAACTAGTACAAACTCCGAAACGTTGGATGTTTATGTATCTATGATACCTGCTGTACAAAAATCTATTCCCTCACAAACCTAGGAGTAAGTTGAACACACAAAAACCGGACCCTTACGAATTTGAATCTCTTGCTTTTAATTAACAGAATTTATTCACCAATAAATCAGTGGTTACTTTGTAGCAAATGTTACATAATATTCGTTTATGTATATGAATACAGATATGCGCTGTATTCGGTAATAAATATAGCCTAAAATACATTTTGCTTTAAATACTGGATATACTCGTAAAATATAGAACCACAAGTTTTAACATGTGGAAGAAAAATTAAAAACAAATGAATTTAAAATATGTTCGCCGGTTATAAATTTCGGCTTATTGTGTATATATTTTAAGTAATTGAATCTAAACGAACAAATATAACTTACTAACAGACGACCTCGACTGACTTTCCAGAACTTTCTTAAGGACGTTCATGTATTTAATGAACCAACTATACACTGTATAGCATAGTTTACTATACACAGGAATTTAACTTTGGAAATGAATTTATTTGTAAATATAGTTTTGCATGTATATTTTACAGGAAATTTTCATAAAGAAAAAGTTTAAGGGATTAAATATACATCAAAATGCACTAACAACTTTTTTATTTTCATAATAGGTTCAGAGGAATTTATTTAATAAAATTCTAAACTGCTACTTCATTTGCTTTATTTAACGTGTTACATTTATTTCTTCTATTTTTGCATTGTACGGTTATTTTAAAATACTATTTCACACATCGAGTTTCATGGGGCCGTGGCAGCATTAACACAAAATTTAATAACATTGTTTATACATCAGAAAGGACAAAATCGAGCTATTAGGTTCCTCTAATAATGCTTTAATTTTATGACATTCATTATTATTTTATTTTCAATTAATTTCATTGATAACTAGGATTACGTTATTTCTGCTGTAATATTTTTATAGCTGATGCTGTTTCAAATATTTATTTAAATCTATTTCTTAAACAACAAAAAGAAACCATGACATCAAACATTCATTACATTATCTTTTCCCTTACAAAATTAAATATTTTGCATTCTGGTTACAGTTAAATCTGTAACCTTCCTCGGAAAATGAATTTAATTGTAAAGTTTTCATTTTTAATATTATTAGTAGTATTGTTTTCTTTAAAAAATCGGCATGTGTGTTTTAAATGCTTTCCTATCATCAGTCTTAGGCAAAAATTCTTTCTGTATACTGTACCAATAAATCCAAGGTTATTATTGTTCATTCTAAACACTGACACTATAAATATACATGAAATTATCGACGCCAAATAAAATATATTTACATATAAATTATGATGCTTCAATCATTTACTTCAATCCATTTCTTAAATAGCTCAACAAAACGAAACTATGACAACATTAAACTTTCATTATATTACCTCCTATATACAGTATATATTACATATATCACGGCCCTATGTTAATTACAACAGAAATTATAAAAAGAAAAAACAATTATCTGCAGAATAAACAAAATTTAAAATTTTAAATAAAGCAAGTGAAGTTACACTTCAGAATAATTAATTTAATTAATTCCTCTGAACCTATTAAGAAAATAAAATAGTTGTTAGCTCAACTCAATTGATCTTTATTCCTTCATATTTCTTCTTATATAATTTTCCTGTGAAACGTACAGGAAAGATAATATTTACAAATAATGTATTTTCTTTGTTAAATCCCTATGTATAGAAAATTCTTTTACATAAAGTATAATCATTTAAGACGTCAAACATCGATCAAAATATCTGTACTGAACCGATGGAAGTTTGTAGGCAACGAAACAAAAAGCGATCGACATCTTTGAGACTCCCGATGTCGAGGACTGCAACGTCAGCGTGGTCTCAACAATACAAAGAGCGAACAAAATGTGGAGATCGAGTTTCATTTGTTTTTAGCTCGTAGCTCGGGGGAAACACGAGGAGAAGAAGAAACCTTATTCCACTTTCGGTATGAAAGCAATTCCGTATCCAAGCAACGAATTGTACTTGATAATATAGTAAGTAACGGACATACATTCAATTGTTTTTATATTTTTATTAATACAATTTAATTATTTATCTGAGAATAGTTACAATAATATTCAAACTAACTTTCTTTCAATCACTATTGTCTCTGCTTGAAAAGTAATTTTCATTCATAGCAGCGGTTTGAAAAATAGTCTCAAGATTCTTATAATCATTTCAGTTCCGTCCTTTCAGAAGATTACAACTTACACTCTTTTAAAATTAAACATCATTATATGCTTCGAAATTAACAGTTGGACTATATATTTATGCTAAGTTTCCTGCCAACCAGAATCTCTTTTGTTTAAATCCCAAAAATATTTCATAAAGAATGAGTGTTGGCATTGAAATAAGGAGAAAAAATCAGAGGATGGTTATTTGCGTCTTCCTCTTTTTAAGAACAAATTTCTTGGAATTAAGTTTCTAATAGAAGTAAAAATGTGGAGAATATTTTTGCTTTCGAACATTGAAACTACGTAACTTTTAAGCAAATATGAAACTTAATACTTTATTATTATTTTCATGGTTTTTTTATTTTATGTATAAGGGAATTATGGTTTAGATACGGGAGGATTGTAGGATAAGGGATGAAAATGTATGTCCCTATGATCCTCTGTTCTATATTGCCTTATGACGTGGTGTTGATCTAGATGACATCAAAGGGGCAATCCAGAACTTAAACTATTATTTTATTTGTATATAACTTTCATGTTATCGGAACGGGTAGAAAGCAAAATGGGAATTACGATGACGATGTTAATAATGATTTCAATATCACTATCATTATCGCAAGAAATTCATAATTTCCTTCGTAAAATCGACTGTTCTTTATTGTGCCATAATTTCCCATATTACTGGAAATTCTTCACCAAGGTCTCAATGGCGCTGTCACCCATAACACATTACAAAATATAAAACTGAGTGGTTACAGTATTAAAATAACTCCTGAAATTATGTTTGATTGTTGTAATCAGGAAAATACAGATTTTCTTAAACAGAATCCTTTGTATTTCAACATTAAAATACGTCAAAATATATCAGACAATAACAACCAACTATTATTTTACCTAGATCTTTAGATATAGTAGGAGAATGCATTTCTAAAGCAGGAAGTTACTTCCTGAACCCCGCCGGCCGGCACATGTGGGGTTGGCCCGGACTCCATCGATATTTTCCCGTAGTCAGAAACCCGCTGGTCCCCGGTCAAATGCACTCTTTTCTTATCTTTATTTATTTTTCGCGTATTTCATAAAACCAATTCGTTAACAAGCCTATATCTAAAATTGGTACATAAACACTTATCGAAATGAAATGTCTGAAGCTGAAACAACGCGTTGGGAAACAGTCAGTATTACGTGACAGGGCTATAAAAAAAAAAGAAACACAAGAATTTTCTAGATAATATGTTTTAACCCGTGTAGACGAACTTATCTCCTACACATAGCAAATAGTGACGTGGATCTTTTAATAACATTAGGATTTACGAATTATATCGCTTCAATTAAACATATTTTTAACGATATTTTAATGTAAAAAGTTCATATTTAGTATTAACATTATCCAAATAACTCTTAACGTAATATTTATGTGAATTTAGAAAGCAATCACACGTGTATCATAATACAGTTTCACAGAATATGTTTGTAAAAATATTTCACTTTATTTTGTAATGCAGGTTTATTTTATTTTATTTATTTTAAATGCAGTAGAAACTTCAACTCTAATATCTTTAAATTCCTATCTATGCTCTATACTTTCATAACACTATAATATAAAAAATACCTCGCCTATGGTGACACGTATGTGTTACAATAAAGAAACTGACACCATATCTAATTTATATTGTTTAATATTTAAACAAAAAATACAGCTAATTCACTACTAAATTCTTATCTAAATTTGTATAATAATAATAATAATAATAATAATAATAATAATAATAATAATAATAATAATAATAATAATAATATTTAACCCCTTAATGCCTGGGACACTTTTACACACACACACACTGGTTTAATATTCAAATAACTTAATTAGTTCTCTCTTTCTCAACTGATGTCACATATCGTCAAATCCAGTTTTTCTTGACAGTGTGCCATATCTATCCCAGTATGCAGTTGGAAATATATGTTTATATTATAAGTTATATGAATATAAAACCAGTATGTGCCATCTCTCTCCCAGTATGCGGAAAGGGGTTAAATTTGTTTTATCTAATTGTCATCTTGATAGCAAGATCATTGATATTTTAAGTATAGTTTATGCTTTCCATATAACAGTTTCCAAACATTTACTAATATGGTGTTTTTTTTTTGTTTTATATTCCCACAGCAACTGTAGTAATAATTCCTATTTAATTTCTTCTTCAAATAAGTAAAACTTCTCTAGTTTAGAGTTCCCTCAGCAACACAATTGAGATTTAAATTGCGATAGAGATAATTATAAACGTCCTGTAATATGAAATAAAGTAATTAATGCGTCTTCATTTGTTTCTTATTTCCATAACAATGTTTACTGTAATCAATATTCAGATCTTGAACAAAGCTGCATATTAAAATTAGAATAAATTTAACAACAGATCTTCCTTCTACTGTTTCGTGTTTTCAAAACACCTAACATTATAATTGATATTCAAAGCCTAGTACGTATCGATGTAGGATTTAGCAACAAAAACGTGTACGGTACAATGCCGCTTTCCTCGTGATCGTCCGGATTTGTGTTCGCACCCACGGGCCCCCCCTCGCTCGCGTGAGGTGCTAATTCGGGCACGCGGGGCTGTTTTATGGTTTTATGGTCTCTATTTGTCTCGCTCAACGAGATTTCCGCCACAAATCTCTCAAGAACAACGCGTGGAGGCTTATGACGAGTCGGCGTTGCCTTGACGACGGCTTAATCGACTTCTCATTGCTTGCGTCATCGCCGGAGTTGCAATTCCTTGCAAAGTTGCAAAATTAGTTTTTAATTCCTAACCTCAAATTCCAAAGCCTTATCACATGTCTACTTCAAACAAAGGCAGTCGGATTGTCTGTCTGCCTGTCTGCCTGTCTGTCATACTTATTTTTCTCTAATCGTTGTTGCATCACTGTCACATACGGTTTCCTCACGTTTCTGAGATTTGTAACCAACTGCATCGAATCACAAATCAATAATTTAAAGTCTAACAAATTAATATTTCCATATTTTATGCTATTATTTAAACACAGAAAGAGAAAAGACTGATTTGTTTTTAAGGCTAAGGGTACGTACACGTTGGAGCAACGATAAACGATAAGAGAAACGATCTAGCGACGCTTTGGTATTATCAAAGAATCAAGTGTTCATATCGGAGCAACGAGGACGCGGGAAGCGAACATTTTGTTTTATCAGTAGAAGATATTCTATGCATCCACTTAATGAAAGAAGATATATAGGAAATATCAGCTGCTAAGTTCAAGGTTAATGTAACTTAAATACGTACAAAATTGAACCCGTTTCTCATCCCAAAGATAGTATAAATTCGTTGAGTTGTGATTGGTTCTTGTGATCACATAATATATGACGAATAAATACACAACTGATCAATTTGTGAATATCTACAATAATTAATTTAACAAGCCGAAATAATAATAAATCGATTAATATTCGGATATATTGATAACCACCGGTATTTACACAGATTAATATAATCTTAATCAGAGATCATATGAACGACAAGAGCGAAGAAAATGGAACTTTTAATTTTCGTCGCTTTTATCGTGTATCTTCGCTTTTATCGTTACTCCAATATGCACACCTCAATGATAATACATGCTTCAATTCTCTCTGATATAGCATCGCTGCTTCTTTTATCGTTTATCGTCGCTCCAACGTGTACGTACCCTTAGTCACAAAATACCATTCCCTTAGTCTATCTCTTCTTATAATAAAATCTTAAACTAAAAGAAACTTGATTTATTGTGCATTGCGTAGCAAAAATTAGCTTTTCCTCATTAGGCTATACCTTAAGTTGCTATGGAGACACAGTACAAGAGAAGATTGGTTTGTTGCTAGACTTTAAATTGTGTAATTTGCGTTTATTTGTAGTTATTCACAAACCTTGGCAACTCAAGGAAATCATAGGTTAGTTTTAATAACACGAATCACATCGTAAGATGTACAAAAACGTTGGATCTGTCGTCTTCTTCGAGCTGCCCACGAGTCGACCACGTGTTCACAAGTTGAATACCATTTTTACGTTCAATTTTGCTTTACCTCAACGTATCCTTGACGACAGACGTTGTATGAAACTTTACAAGATGCCGGAAGTGACGGGTTCGAGTCTATGAGAGGGCTCCAAGTCTGGTGACAGATGGAGAATATCTTGAGGCATGAACCGCGCACAACAATACAACCATACAGCACTTCCACGCGATCGGTGTAAGAGCGGCACAAGTGACAGCACAGTCCACGCGGGAACTTATTGAGCGACGCCGAACCAACTGTGGCCGCACATCGATCGCAGGTGGGTGCTCAACACATGGCGCTCACACGCTTACCTGGGCGAGAGCTGCGACGACGTCACAACATCGAGAGGACGAGAGCCCAAGACGACGACACTCTGACCTTGACCTAACCTCACAGTAGCAGAGTCCGGGGTTCAAGTCCAAGCACGCGCGTCCTTGTGTGTGTATGTGTGTGTGTTAGTCTTCACCGACACATCCCCGTGCGCAAACTGGTCACCACCCTCTCACGATGACTGCGGGTTAAAAAAACCTGACTGGCGCTCACCCTACGCAGCCATACAACTGAACTGGCAGGCACTGGAAGGACGCTAGTGACGGCGACGCCCGCTAGATGCCTCCGTCGGCAGGCCCGTTGTCATGGCGACAGCGCGGGCCCTCCTACCATTATGTGGAGACGGGCGAGACTGCGCGTGCGTCGGCGAGAGGGAAAGAAAAAATGTACACGCAAAAAACGGGGGTGGAGGAGGGGAAGGTGGATCGGCGCGTGGTCTGACCGGAGTCCGAACCCACACGCCATGGAATGGAAATCTTCCACATCGCACTGAATACTCTGAGACGGATGCGGGTGCCTTCTATCTGCTGTCACGTTCTTACGAAAGATGATACGATGCTTCTTTAATACAACTGCTGGACTATTACACACTCTTCCCATGAGCTTGGGTTCAAATCCTAACAAATTGTGTCATGCTGATGATATTTCACTACAGACCTATAGGGAAATAAAATATAAATGTAGGCCATGTGAATTGGTTCCCTGGTTACTTATTTGGTTGTTTAATTAGCTGATTTTTAGTTGGTTGATTATATTTTTATTTTCATGATTATTTATTTGTGTATTTGGTTACTTAGCACTATGTGGCTGCTTACTTACATCTCTAATTAGTTATAGAAATAATTGCTTAGTTGTCAGCTTGGTCAGCTATTAGATTGGTTATTTAGTTTCTTGTTTTATTAGTTATTGAATTACTTATTTAGTCGTCTGTTTGATTAGTCATTGCATTAGTTATTTAGCTATTTGATTAATTATTGGATTGGTTATTTGGTTGTTCGTTTAATTAGTTACTGGAATGATTACCAACTTGTTTGTTTGACTAGTTACTAGACTTTTTATTTGTTTGATTAGTTATTGAATTGGTTATTTAGTTGTTTTGTTAGTTATTGAATTACTTACTTAGTTATCTGTTTGATCAGTTATTGGATTAGCTATTTAGTTATTTGATTAATTATTATATTGGTTATTTATTATTCTTTTGATTAGTTACTAGATTGGTTACTTATTTGTTTGTTTTTAGTTATTAGACTTGTTATTTATTTGTTTGGTTACTTATTGTATTGGTTATTTAGTTGTGTGCTTAATGAATTGTTGAATTAGTTTATTTTTGTTTCTTGTTTCAATAGTTATTTATTTGTATGTCCGCTTTCTTATTCAGTTCACTACATGATTAACTGATTATTTGGTTCTTTGTTCGATTATTTTTATCAATTATTAGAGTAAAAAATTAGCTTCCTTGATTTATTGATAAATTGAATTAATTTGTTGGTTAATTGTTCCTTTTATTTATGGTTTTATGATAGATTGGTAAGTTATTTACAGTTGCTTAGGATATAGTTTTGTTTTAGGCTGATTGATTGCTTGATTATTAGAATTACTGGTATTCTTTCGCTTAATATTGTCTATTTCTCTGATTATATGACTAAGTGATTGGCTTATTTACAGATTTTTGTCAGTTCCATTTACTGGCTGCTTGTTTATTTTCCTTGGGTGATTGCATTTATTTTATTTCATCATTTAATATGTTTGATAAAAATTGTTTCAGACCAAAGGTGTTTGTAGTTTGTGCGTGAAATCAGAATTTAATAAAAAAAAAAGTTTCGATTCCTACTTCAAAACTCAATTCGATTTAAAGATGACCTTGATAATCTCACTAAATAAAAAATAACTAATGCCAGTATTTGTCCCCTCCAAACGAAGAAATATTTATTCAAAATTCTGCAATGCTTGGGAAAAGTGGCATAAGTCAGTTTCCATAAACATTTTTTATTAATTTATTGACAACTTACGGAACATCTGCTCGCTTGGGAAAAGAGACATAAGTATTCATTACAATAATTCATACAGAAGAAAATCAAATCGACATAAACCAGTGTGAAGAGTTTTCTTCCTTTCTCCTGTAAAATTAACATTTTTGACTTGTGACACTTTTCCCGAGCACTACAAAATTATATTCTAGCAAATGCGTTGTGTTCCAAATAAGCAGCTGGGAAGTCAGAAAAACAGACCTACAAATATAACATACTGTACTTGAACCAGTATATAAATATGTGCAATTATTTTCCAGAGAATAAAAAATGGAGAGATACTCTCTGAAACGTCACATACGAACTATGACAACATATGACACATGATTAAAGGTATTCCGAAGTAAAATATTTAGTTTAATATTTAGAAACTAATGGGAACTACTAGCCATAAATAGCAAAAGAAATTCTATTCGAAGTTTACAAATTATATAAACAATAATATTTTATACCTAAATTTAATTAATAAGTTATTGTACGTCACTTGAAAACTCGATCAGTCCGTAGACCGGTATGTAAAAAAAACTACCCCAGTCCTTTATAAACATGGATTTAACGCGTTTTGTGATCACACCCTTCAACTGGCCACCCTACCCCATTACTCCCGACTTAGTTGTCTCATGAGTGAAATCTTATTGGTGTCACTTATGATGTTCCAAACTATCTTCAAACATTTTACTCAATAATAACACAGGGTTCTTTTCATATAATTAAATACAGCCGAGGCTGGTTCTGAATCTGTACGTCATTTTAAAGGCTGTGTTAATGAAATAACATCTTCACATTCCAGCATTCATATGTAAGGCCATACTGAAAGTTATACAAATATTCATCTAAAGATGAAAACTGACAATTTATACGAAAATACGCAATTCAAAATAGTAATTTATCTAACAAGTGACTGAAGAAGTGCTTTTTTTTAAGAGTTGGTTGAATTAAAGTAGTACGAGTGTATGGAGCACCCTAAAATTATGAATAAAGAAAAGCACCGTCTAGACACAAATCATGTAGGCCCACAGTTTTTCATCACTACTGAAATATTTGCAGAAAAAAAATTGATATTTTTAAAATATAGAATTATTAGTTGGTTATGAAAAATTAAACTGAAGCAACTTACTTGTAAGCACTGTATTCATAACGCTGAGAGAAGGCAGTGATTTTTGAGTTTTAATGATTGCCATAGTAACAATTTACAAACAAGATAAAATAAAAATAAACATTTGTAATTTTTGTTGTTACTTTTATTTTAATGTTTAATATAATGGGTAGTGATAACGAAGAAGATATTATTCCTAGTACTCCTTCGTAGTTGCTGAGAGACGTGTAGAAAATAGCAGGAGAACAAAACGAAAATTTACCTGTTTTTAAGGTAAAGATTTGTTGTCCAATTTATTTTCATATTCCTGAAACAAAATTACAACTGTCAATAATGATATTCTTTTGATACTTTATGGACTATGAGAAAAATTATTTTTAAGTAACAGTAACGAAAAAAAATTAACACACTCGTCTTTCTCATTGTGAACGGTGCGCCGCGCAATACGACAACTTCTTTACCAAGCCTGTAAGACACGCTGCCTACCAGCAGGCGAAGGGAACAACACGATTTTGCAATTACAACTACAAGGGAAATTAATTGCATAAGAACAACACTACACCCTCGTGGGCGCAATGTAGCTACACCAGTAATAAATGACAACACAATTTTAAAATTTTCATTATACATGTGTGTATGTATTTTTAATACTTTATTCCTCGGCATGCCCCATTACAATATGTATATTACATGCTATTATATTCTTACTCCAACGCTGTAGATTTTAGTTTACAAACTGTTGCATTTCTTAGGTTAGATAGTCAACTGTCCGAAGACAAGTCTGAACATCACAAGTGATACCAAGAAGGCACCACTTATGAGGCAGCTAGGCCAGGAGATATGAGGTAGGGTGGCCAGTTTCTTTTCCCCTCCATTACTTACATCGCCGATTAGCTACATATAACACTAATCAGACTTCAGATGCATACAAACAGTTGTTCTTCCTCTGACACATATGATTAAGTGAGACGTACTGCCTGATAATAGATGTAACTTATCAGGCAGAACCTCAATCAGGGGAATTTGGTCAAATATAGATTGTGTATGTATGTATGTATGTATGTATGTATGTATGTATGTATGTAACTACGCATGCAGGCGTGTATTTGACTCTCTTGTAATGCATCCTATAATCAGTTTATTTGTAGGTAAATAATTATAGACCATGTCCCGCGCCGTGGCGTCGTGGTCTAAGGCATCCTGCCCGGGACTCGCGTTACGGAATGCGCGTTGGTTCGAGTCCTCATGGGGGAAGAAATTTTCTCATCAAATTTCGGCCAGTGTATGGGACCGGTGCCCACCCAGCATCGTCATGCACTTGGGGAACAACGATAGGTAGCGAAATCCGGTTGCGAATGCCAGCTATAACGGCTGGGAGGATCATCGTGTTAACCACACGATACTTCCATTCAGGTTGGATGATCGTCCACCTCTGCTTCGGCATGTGGGCGTAAGGCCAGCATTCGACTGGTCGGTCTAGGCCCTTCACTGGATGTAGCGCCACGGATTATTTAATATAGACCATGGGTGTCCAAACGCCTATAGAACCAGGAGATATTGCACGTCAAGCATGCTTCGCTAAGGTCAATAAATAACCATATAAAATAGGAAAAACGACCTTAAAGAATATGCGCTGCGGGTTGCTTACGCCAGGGGTTATCTCGTAAGAGTTACAAGTGGACATCTATGATAAAGACAATGATGTGCATTGTACACTCTCTTCAGACATGAAGATCGACACCGCATAATAAACATCGCCTCTTATCAATACTTGGACCGTGGTGACAACCGTTATCGACTGTGGAGACTATCGACCATTGTTATTTTTGTTTCTTGCGCAGGTTGTATTTATAGTTTTCTCTCATCCCTTTAATACTCCTATCCATTATGCATAGTTCACTTACACTGTCCAATTACATAGTTACACTTATTAACTAGTACAGATAATTGAATACATTAACATCGGCTTCATAATCACCTCAGTGCGTGCTGTTATCCCTTGTCGCTGTGTTTACATATTTCATTAAGTGAGATATACGAGGAAACTTTTGCGATTCTGCTATAAAACAATTTTCAGCATTTCTCATACTCTCAAAGCCGAGCCGCTCGTAGGCTCCGGTTACGCAGAGAGCTTTCTATCAGTGATACGCAGTTCCACACACCATAAAAGTTGATGTACAATATTACTAAATGTAAGAAGTTGAAATATTATAATTTACTAATCCAAATTAAGGAAGGAAATAATGAAAATGTCTTAAATTGTTTCAAATATTTCCAGGACCTAATTAAGAAAGGAACAATGGAAGGAGTCCATAATCGTACCTATCTTTAAGAAGGGGGACAAGACTAACTGTAGTAACTTTCGAGGAATATCACTTTTGTTGACGTCGTACAAAATTTTGTCCAATATTCTTTTGAGAAGATTAACTCCATATGTAGATGAAATTATTGGGGATCATCAATGTGGTTTTAGGTGTAATAGATCAACTATTGACCAGGTATTTTGTATTCGACAGATAATGGAAAAAAAAATGGGAGTATAAGGGTACAGTGCATCAGATATTCATAGATTTCAAAAAGGCATATGACTCGGTTAAGAGAGAAGTTTTATATAATATTCTTATTGAATTTGGTATTCCCAAGAAACTAGTTCGATTAATTAAAATGTGACTCAGTGAAACGTACAGCAGAGTTCGTGTAGGTCAGTTTCTGTCAGAAGCGTTTTCAATTCACTGTGGGCTAAAGCAAAGAGATGCACTATCACCTTTACTTTTTAACTTTGCTCTAGAGTATGCCATTACGAAAGTCCAGGATAACAGAGAGGGTTTGGAATTGAATGGGTTACATCAGCTGCTTGTCTATGCGGATGACGTGAATATGTTAGGAGAAGATCCACAAACGATTAGGGAAAACACGGGAATTTTACTGGAAGCAAGTAAAGAAATAGGTAAAATAAATCCCGAAAAGACAAAGTATATGATTATGTCTCGTGACGAGAATATTGTACGAAATGGAAATACAAAAATTGGAAATTTATCTTTTGTAGAGGTGGAGAAGTTCAAATATCTGGTAGCAACAGTAACAAATATAAATGATACTCGGGAGGAAAATAAACACAGAATAAATATGGGAAATGCGTGTTATTATTCGGTTGAGAAACTTTTATCATCCAGTCTGCTGTCGAAAAATCTGAAAGTTAGAATTTATAAAAACAGTTATATTACCGGTTGTTCTGTATGATTGTGAAACTTGGACTCTCACTTTGAGAGAGGAACATAGATTAAGGGTGTTTCAGAATAAGGTGCTTAGGAAAATATTTGGGGCTAAGAGGGATGAAGTTACAGGAGAATGGAGAAAGTTACACAACACAGAACTGCACGCATTGTATTCTTCACCTGACATAATTATGAACATTAAGTCCAGACGTTTGAGATAGGCAGGGCATGTAGCACGTATGGGCGAATCCAGAAATGCATATAGAGTGTTAGTTGGGAGGCCGGAGAGAAAAAGACCTTTAGGGAGGCCGAGACGTAGATGGGAATATAATATTAAAATGGATTTGAGGGAGGTGGGATATGATGATAGAGAATGGATTCATTTTGCTCAGGATAGGGACCAATGGCGGGCTTATGTGAGGGCGGCAATGAACCTCCGGGTTTCTTAAAAGCCAGTAAGTAAGTAAGCAATTAAGAAAGGACTCATCTCTCACTGCAGTTTGATTGAGAATTGGAGAGGTTTTCCTGAATACTTTTTGACGTAGAATAGGTCTTTGTGCAAATCTGGTTTCGGACGGTTCGAGTGTAACGAAAAATGATGAGATTTAAAACGCTTGTAGCTCGGTCGGAAGAAAACTGCAGTGGTATCAATTATTAGTAGAGCGAGGACGTACGCGTGCTATGGCAGGTTACTTATTGAGGCCACGCGCGTGAGATAAGTGAGCAATGCGGCCGAACGTGAGATAAAATTCCAAATTCGCGCCATTTCGGCAGTCGTAACTCAGTTACCGGAGGAGCTACATGCGTGTTTTACACTCAAACGATCAGTTATGGATTTATCTACAAAAGACAAGAGCAATAATAATAAATGAATAACAGTAACATTGTGAAAATTTCAGGAAAGTGGTACAAATTTGGACTTCATTTAAACATGTCTAAATTTTACGAAGATTCAGCAATGTAAGCAGTAACATGAGCTGCTGCCAGCAAGTCAATAGGAGACAGCTATAGCAAAGAAAGCGTTTATTATAAAAAGGTGTATTTTCTGCGGATCTCTGGAAAAAGAACTAAAAAAAAGAGACTAGTGAAGTGTTTTGTGTGAAGTGTGACATTGTATGGGGCAGAAACATGGATATTACAACGAAGTAAAGAGAAACGACTAGAAGCATTTGAAATGTGGATATGGAGAAGAATGGAACGTGTGAAGTGGACAGGCTCAATAAGAAATGAAGCTGTGTTGGAAAGAGTGGGTGAAGAAAGAACAACGTTGATACTGATCACGAAGAGAAAAAGGAATTGGTTGGGTCATTGGCTGAGAAGAAACTGCCTACTGAAGGATGCACTGGAAGGAATGGTGAACGGGAGGAAAGTTCAGAGCAGAAGAAGATATAATTTGACAGACGACAATAATATATGTGAATCATATGCGGGGACTAAGAGGAAGGCAGAAAAATAAAAAGATTCTAGAATTCCGCGTTTACAGTGAAAGACCTGCCCTTGGGCATAATACGACGAATGAATGAAGTTATGATTATTATCGTAGCAGTAGTAGTAGTAGCAGTAGCAGTAGTAGTAGTAGTAGCAGTAGTAGCTGTAGTAATAGTAGCAGTAGCAGTAGTAGCTGTAGTAGTAGTAGTAGTAGTAGCTGTAGTAGTAGTAGTAGTAGTAGTAGTAGTAGCAGCTGTAGTAGTAGTAGTAGTAGTAGTAGTAGTAGCAGTAGTAGCTGTAGTAATAGTAACAGTAGTAGCTGTAGTAGTAATAGTATCAGTAACGGTAGTAGTAGCAGCAGTAGTAGTAGCAGTAGTATCAGTAGCAGTAGCAGAAGTAGCAGCAGTAATAGTAGCAGTAGCAGTAGTAGCAGCAGCTGTAGTAATAGTAGCAGTAGTAGTAGCAGCTGTAGTAATAGTAGCAGTAGTAGTAGCAGTAGCAGTAGTGGTAGCAGCTGTAGTAATAGTAGCAGTAGTAGTAGCAGCTGTAGTAATAGTAGCAGTAGTAGTAGCAGTAGCAGTAGTAGCTGTAGTAGTAATAGTAGCAGTAGCGGTAGTAGTTGCAGCAGTAGTAGTATCAGTAGCAGTATTAATAGTAGCAGTAGCAGTATTAGTAGTAGTAGCAGCAGTAGTAGCTGTAGTAATAGTAGCAGTAGTAGTAATAGTAGCAGTAGCGTTAGTAGTAGCGATAGTAGCAGTAGTAGTAGTAGCAGTAGCTATAGGAATCTAAAAGGAAACCGAAAATGTACAGTAGATCTGTCTGTTGTATCAGTGACATTATATTAGCCCTGCGTCCTCTTATAACCGGCATCACTCCGATTGAAAGGCTCACGTTGCATTCCTAATATGACAGACTGTACACATGCATGTGACTTTTGGACGTGTGCCACAGCTTCCTTATAGAGATAACCGTTTCACCAATTACATTCAGAGTTTATAACCATTGCACCAATTAGGTCCGGGGTGTATAACACGTGATCACTATGGCAACATGCGAAGCGGCTTATCTGTCTTCATAAACCTGCTCAAGAAATATTGTCAAGGAAATTGTGCGCTTTCGATAGCCAGGGTGGTAAGGAAATTGCAAGCCATCGGGTTATTACACGAGAACTCGTCTGCAAAGTTGGGCAATTAGCATACATGCTCCCTTTTTACAAGATTAGAAGCGAGGAGCACAGATATATCCGAAGCGTGCGCTGATATGGCTTTATCAAGACTGAGCTAGGGCGCGGCGAGGAGCAGATGTCCAGATTCGAGTGTCTGTGTCGGTAAAGATAACGATTTACATATCAATTATAACCATAGTTGCCATGGGGGACCTAAAACAAGAGAAGCCAGATTTGTTGTTGAAATAGGCCTATCGACTGCAACATTAACACTGAAGAAAACATTTTCTATAACAACAATTGGAAAAATGAAACAAGAAAGTTTATTTTTTTACTAAAATGCGGATTTCAACGTAAGAATAGGTAAAACATTTTTAATGCCAGTTGTTATAGAAATGTAAAACAAGAGAAGTTAATTTTGTAATATAAGAAAAGGTAAAAGATTTTAAATACCTATTATAAGACGACGTGTCATGGAAACGTAAAACAAGAGAAGTCAATTTTTCAGTACAAGAGAAGGTAAAAGATTTTAAATAGGCCTACTTATTATAACACAAGTTGTTATGGAAAAGTAAAACAAAAGAAGCCAATTTTACAACATAAGAGTACGTATACGTAAGTAAAAAATTTTTAATGCTTACTTACAAATGGCTTGTAAGAAATCTGCAGGTTCATTGCCGCCCTCACATAAGCCCGCCATCGGTTCCTATCCCGTGCAAGATTAATCCAGTCCATCAACATATCCCACCTTCCTCAAATCCATTTTAATATTATTCTTCCATATACGTATCGACTTTCCCAAACGTCTTTTTCCCTCCGACCTCCCAACTAATACTCTATATGCATTTCTGGATTCACCCATATGTGCTACATGCCCTGCCCATCTCAAACGTCTGGATTTAATTTTCCTAATTATGTCAGATAAAGAATACAATGCGTGCAATTCTGCATTGTGTAACTTTCTCCATTCTCCTGTAACTTCATCCCTCTTAGCACCAAATATTTTCCTAAGAACCTCATTCTCAAACACCCTTATTCTCTGTTCCTCTCTCAAAGTGAGAATCCAAGTTTCACACCCATACAGAGCAACCGGTAATATAACTGTTTTATAAATTTTAACTTTCAGATTTTTTGACAGCAGACTAGATGACAAAAGCTTCTCAACCGAATAATAACAGGCATTTCCCATATTTATTCTGCGTTTAATTTCCTCCCGAGTTTCATTTATATTTGTTACTATTGCTCCAAGATATTTGAATTTTTCCACCTCTTCGAAGGATAAATCTCCAATTTTTATATTTCCATTTCGTACAATATTCTGGTCATGAGGCATAATACATACTTTGTCTTTTTGGGATTTATTTCCAAACTTATCGCTTTACTTGCTTCAAGTAAAATTTCCGTGTTTTCCCTAATCGTTTGTGGATTTTCTCCTAACATATTCATGTCATCCGCATAGACAAGAAACTGATGTAACCCGTTCAATTCCAAACCCTGTCTGTTATCCTGAACTTTCCTAATGGCAAATTCTAGAGCGAAGTTAGAAAGTAAATGTGACAGTGAATCTCCTTGCTTTAGCCTGCAGTGAATTGGAAAAGCATCAGATGGAAACTGACCTATACGGACTGTGCTGTACGTTTCACTGAGACACATTTTAATTAATCTAACTAGTTTCTTGGGAATACCAAAAAAAATTAATACTTATTATAACACAAGTTGTTATTTTACTTTTGCATAACAACTTGTGTTAAAAAATGTTTAATACTTATTATAACACAAGTTGTTATGGAAAATAAAATAAGAAAGAAGTCTATATTGCAACATAAGAATAGGCAAAAGATTTTAAATACTAATTGTAACACAAGTTGTTGTTATGCAGATGTAAAACAAGAGAAGTCACTATCGATGAATGTAATGTTGAGACTTATTTCTTAACGCTAAGATTCTTTTTGTACTTCTTCATTGCGTTCTTCAGTGGAGTTCTCACTTAGAAAAACAATTTAGCCGTGGTTAAGTTACAGGAACTTAAAAAAAAAAAACAAATAAACGAAGCAGAAAGTTTATTAATGTCTCCAGGTACAATCAAGAAAATGGAATGTTAAGTACTGGGAAGACAATAACTTTGCTATGCACAGCGGAAAGGTTTGGCAAGCTCTAGAAAGCCAGTGGTAAAGTTACTTGAAAACTGCTTTAACAATCTAATTACTTACGTTTGAATGTAAAATTAAATAAATCTGAATTCTGCATTGGTATCGCCTGTTAAATAAATTTGTTATAATTTGAGTAAATTTCTTGTTGTTTCGTTAATTACAATGCAATAAATTCTACCCTCTACTGATGAAAATTTAAACATTCTGGTTAGTTCTAGTTTATCGTTTTACTTAAACGCTCATTACAATAAGAGTGTTATAAATACTCAAGCAAACATTCTCATGGGGGCAGATAAAAAAGTTAATTTTTTTCCTTCCATCATGTTAATAATGTCAAAACAAGTGCTTATACAAATTTTGGCCACTTCACCGCGATTACGAGATCGTCCAGAAAGTGATTTTCCCTAGGGTCATTTACAGAAAAAAGCACGATTTCATGGAAAGATTTATTGAAACAGATACAGCAATTGTTGCGCTATTTTTTAACCTATTCCCCGCTGAAATTAAGACATTTGTCATACCATGGGATCAATATTTGTATCCTTTTGTCGTGTTGTGCACCTCTCTGTTGATCCCACGGTATGACAAATGTCTTAATTCTGATGAGGAATATGTTGAAAAATAGCACAACAATTGCTGTATCTGTTTCAATAAATCTTTTCATGAAATTGTGCTCTTTTCTGTAAACGGCCCGAAGGAAAATAACTTTCTGGACGCCTCGTAATTGCAGTCGAGTGGCCAAAATTTGTATAAGCACTTTTTTTGACATTATTAACATGTTGTAAGAAAAAAAATTAACTTTTTATCTGCCCCCATCAGAATGTTTGCTTGTCAGTTAAAAGTAAATTCCGTAAATCTATAAATTTCATTATAAATGTATTAAATACTATTAATAGAAGAGTTTATACTGGATTACATATATCGATCATATCTCCACATATACATAATTTCACATAATGTGATACCAAATAAAAATTTCGATCGGCTCTAATGAGTAGTTTACGTCCTTACCAAATACTTGTAGTGAGCTAGCTATAAACTATTAGATGGTGATACGACCATGTTGTTTAGTCAACTGCCCGAAGACAGGTCTGAACCTCACAAGTGAGCTAGAAGGCACCACCTATGAGGCAACTAGACCAGGAGATAACGGCGTAGGGTCACCAGTTCCTTTCCCTCTCCATTGCATAGGGCCTACATCGCCGACTAGTTATATATTACACTAATCAGACTTCAGATATACACTAACAATTGTTTTTCCTCTGACACATATCGTCAAGTGAGATGTACTGCCTTTTAATAGATGTAGATATCAGCCAGAACCTCAATCAGAGGATGATACGACATAATGAAGGAATTGTGGGATGAAAATCACAGAGGAAACTTAAAGGAAATTTGTCTCCACGACTGTTTCGTCTACTACTTTTTTCTCTTTAAAATGAAACTAACAAGGAGACAACCCCACTTTGAGTCAAGATTCGTGTCGGGAAAATTTTGGGGGAAAGTATGGTAAAATTCATGACACATGTCTCGGCTTTTTTCCACATAGGCCTGGGTTCAAGAGAAAAAAATTGGAAAATTAAGAGTTAAACGACTGTAGCGTAACTACAGTATTTATTGCTGCAACGAGAAATCATGTGGCGGCGTGGCTTGGGCGGTAGCGCGTTTGACTCGAGTGTAGGCAGTGTAAGAAGTTCAGGTTCGAATCTCTTTTCGTCATCTTTTTTATGTTTTATTTTAATATACATATTCATAGCTTCCAAAGATTATATTATTTTGCAATGCGTGCGAAAATTAATGGTTTGAATAATAAATTTCCATCTTATATTGTGCAGTGTTACATTGCATTGACACAAAGCATTCCTTCAGATGATTCACATTACTAGATATCAGTGATTAATTGTAAAAATAATGTATTGGCACTTTGTATCCAGAGCGCTATGTTTACAATCAATCACTAATCTGAATACAGTGGAACCCCATAAATAGACACAGCAATGGTCCATGTGCGAGACGAGGTACGAACTCTGTCTTTGTACGGAGTACTGCGGACATTGGTAAACATAAGGGCTGTACAATGTTTTTTATGGCGTGTGGACCGAAACGTAAATAATTAACGTATATAATTTTAAATAATATATTGTAATATATACAAAATATATAACAAAACCAATCCATGATTAAGTATATTATATATGTGATACATCTGAAACATAAAACAAACTTCTGGAGGAAAATCTCTCTAAATGTATCTACATACAGGGCTTTCATTTCAAAACTTTCCACTCTAAATAACTAGTTAATTAAATTGAATTCAATTTAAACAAAAAAAAACGTAAATTTAGATATTGAGGGGGAAGTCTTAAACCAGACTTAAATGCATTTTAGATTTCACCTCCCACTCCCAACCACTTCCACTTTGAAATTTCAAATGGCACCCCTATATTTTTATACTTAAATATGAAAGACCATTCAATTGTTTATACACCACATTCATTTGTTTTCGCATCTTTTGTTTTCTATTATCGCCTGACAACCTGGATTATTGTTATTGTTGATTAGAGCTGAAGAGAATAAAGCTACAAAAACTTATTGAGCATTTCATGTAATAGTTGTGTTTGTGTATTAAATTATTTTAAAATGGTGTATACCCTTCAAGAGACAACATGAATTATCCTTATTGATTAAATTTAGGAAATTACACAAAATAAGCTGTGTTTTCATCCTACAATCAACTGATAATAACAACGCTTCTTATAATCACTACAGACTGCCTGGTATTTAGATGAATTTTGTTTTATCCCATGCACTGTTCTGATCGAAATGTCAAATTCTTGAGCGATGGCTCTGATTGATTCACCTTTTTTAACCGTTCCAATAGTTGCAACTCCTGCTTCAACATAAGTACACATTTTTTGTTCCCTGCCTTGCTGCCAACGTGTACGAGTATCTGCACACTACTGCACTGGTTCAACTGGTTAGCCCTGTGCAGCGCGGGACAGGATGCGTTGACTTACCTTGTATCGTGGAGTATACGAGAGTGAGCGTCTATTTGTGGAGTTCCACTGTAAATAATTTGTGTCAATGCAATGTAATACTACGCAATAGAAAATTGAAACTTATTCTTCAAACCATTAATTTTCGCATGCATTGCAAAATGATACAACCTTAGGAAGTTACAAATATGTGTATTAAAATAAAAACATCATCAAAGAATATGGCGAAAAGAGATTCGAACCCGAACTTCATGCACTCCCTATACCCATGTCCAACGCGCTACTCTTCCTGTCTGAGCCATGCCATCACATGATTTCTTACTGCAGCAATAAACAGTTAAACTACAGTCATTAAATTTGACTCGTAATTTTTCTATTTTTTTCTCTCTTGAACCCAGGCCTATATGGAAAAAAGCCGAGACACGTGTCTTGTGGATTTGACCATACTTTCACCCAAAATTTTCCCGACCCGAATCTTGACATCAAAGTAGGGCAGTCTCCTTGTAGGACATATTCGAAGAAAAACTTTCAGTTGACTAGGCTAGGACTGAATTTTCAGACTCTTCCCGAGAGTCCATCTGCATTTAGTCGTGAATACACTGTAGCTCATCAAGTTATTACGTCCACCCTACATTTTATTTCTTTTCTCAATTATTTGCCATAGGTCTCTGCGTCTGTTGTCCTAGAGAGAAAGTAAGTACCAATAAAAACGTCGGCTTGTATAGACATATATCACCAAAACAGAAAACTGCTGCAGCGAGAAACAACTGGCATGTAATTTTTTTTCCGATTCTCGTCACCCAGAAACAAAGTTGTTTTATGTGTCAATAATCTGAGATCCGGAAATCATGTATTTAGCTTTCTACTTAAATATGCCACATCAAAGATTGTTTACATGGTTAACATTAAAAAGTAATTTTCTTTAGTCGAATCTTCAGATTAAATTGAAATATGTCAACACTAGACTACTAGGATAAAACCGAGTATATTTCGAGTAGTTCAATAAAATGTTGCCAACTGAAATTCAATCTCTGTGTTTGAAGTACTAAAAAGATTTTACGATAGCATTTTCTACATGTTATCAAAAGTTAAATTTTCTGTATGGTTAAACTTTTGAGACATCAAAGCTATCTCTGTTTTCTTTTACTTCGACTCTACATTCTTTCATCGCTAACATTAAAGGGGTGCTGTCGTTCTCAAGGTCGAGTCAAGTAATGAATGGATTCGACATTCTGCATTGAAAGTGACGACATTATATTACTGTGACATTTCGAAGGTTGAATTATAAGAATGATTTGGATTGAACGTTTTCCTATTCCCTTCCAAATACAGAGATGTTCAACTTACCATCTATTTTCCCGAAACCACAAATGACCGAATTATAGTTTGTCCAACCCATTTTTTCGGAATTCAAATTTCCGAAGCAGATTTTCCCTAAATATCATTTCTCCGATTCGATTCTTTCAAATGCACAATACGTAGCAATAATGAATTGCAACTTCTACGCATTCTAACGGAACGGCAATAATAAAACGTTTCTATAATATCAAATTCCATTAAGAGAGAGAGGGAATCTTATGTAACAAAATGTGACCGTAGTGGGATGAAGTTATTGTTAAGGTTTTGTCTGTGCAAAATTGAACATGGAAAGAGTACTTTAGATAATACAGTCTTCACGAGGTGGGCTGAAATAACAATAATAACAATTATTATTATTATTATTATTATTATTATTATTATTATTATTATTATTAATCCTGAAAAGACAAAGTATATGATTATGTCTCGTGACCAGAACATAGTACGAAATGAAAATATAAAAATTGGAAATTTATCCTTCGAAATGGTGGAAAATTTTAAGTACCTCGAAGTAACAGTAACAAATATAAATGACACTCGGGAGAAAATTAAACACAGAATAAATACGGGAAATCCCAATTGTTACTCGGTTGAGAAGCTTCTGTCATCCAGTCTGCTCTAAAAAATCTGAAAGTTAGAATTTAGAAAACAGTTATATTACCGGTTGTTCGGTATGGTTGTGAAACTTTGATTCTCACTTTGAGAGAGGAACAGAGGCTAATGGTGTTCGAGAATAAGGTGCTTAAGAAAATATTTGGGGCTAAGAGAGATAAGTTACAGGAGAATGGAGAAAGTTACACAATATAGAACTGCACGCATTTTACTCTTCGCTTGACACAATTAGGAATATTAAATCTAGACGTTTGAGATGGGCAGAGCATGTAGCACATATGGGAGAACCTAGAAATGCATATAGAGTGTTTGTTGGAAGGCCAGAGGGAAAAAGACCTTTGGGAGGCCGAGACGTAGATGGGAGGTTAATATAAAAATGGATTTGTGGGAGATGGGATATGATGGTAGGGACTGGATTAATCTTACTCAGGATAGGGACGATGATGTGCTTATGTGAGGGCGGGTTCCTTAAAAGCCTTAAATTTTATTATTATTATTATTATTATTATTATTATTATTATTATTATTATTATTCCTACTACTACTGCAGGGCATACAAAGAAGACAACAGACGAATACAGTACTTGCGGAGTGTTGATCACACTTCATCTCATAGGCTACGGACATTCATTATCTGAAGAAACTATGAGCTGACTTGCGAAATTTCAATAAAAGGTCTAATGTAAATATTGAGCCACAGCCGAATGCTATGTTATTAGTAGTTAAACAATGAAGAACTGTAACTATAGGGGAACAACTTACAAAACTCCGTTGGTCTGCGCATGCGTCAATCTTAAAGAATGACACAATATACTATTCACCTCCTCCTTCCTAATTGTCGGCCAATAGTAGCGAGTACTGACAGCAGTGATGCGTCAGATGACTTGTCAATCTGTAGCGATAATGGTTCAGATTAGTGGAGGGAAACTCCAGACTCAGCCTCCAGCGCAGCTGTAAGGTTTAGTAACCTCCTACAACGGAGTTTTGCCAATTGTAGGCCTATAGTGTGATCACGTCCAATAACGCCACCTTTCATCGTTATGACATGAGAGCACTTAATTTGCGTATGAAATCAATCGTGTCGCGCGGACTCTCTCAGTAATATCTCGACATCGACAGAGCAGCTACAGATCTGTGCGCCCACCCATTTGTTCTGTAATCGTGAGTTATGTATGTATGTATGTATGTATGTATGTATGTATGTATGTATGTATGTATGTATGTATGTATGTATTCATTCATTTACTTATTTTTATTGCTAGTAAGATTGAAATGAATACAAGTTAATACAGTGTAAGATAAACTAGCCCACTCCTGAATGAGTAAGACTCGTGCTCAGGAGGGGATTCCAATACAGACAAAAATAAAACTAAAATTGAGCGTGAATACAGATTAAAAAGTATTTAATACGTTTAAACACAAACTATATATCCAATACAATTTTTTATTGCTTTATTAATTTGGAGAGGATTCGTGGTTAAAATAATATTAGAATACAATTTGTTTAATAATCTGCGACTTTGACTCATGCTATGATAAAAAGCTGCATTGGTTTTACATTTAGGTTCAGACAAACGCAGAGAATTCGTATTTTTAGTTGTATATGTATGTATATACCTTTCATAGTTATTAAGATTTCTGTGAAAATATTTTAATAAAATAAAATAATAAATTTGTTTAATGTTGAAAACTTTGAAATGTTTAAATGTTGAAATGTGAATATTAAAGTGATAATATGCACGTACGATACACTTCGAGTGAAAAATTTATTCTGAGCTATCCTTGATTACTTTTGTTTTGTAAATCGAAACAAACCAACACAACTGTAGTTCCATTCACGAAACTTTGTGTCAGTGTACCCCTGATACAGCGCAGAATTTTTTCACCTGAAGACGAAGATATATCCGAGCAACCAAGCCCTGGTCTTTAATTTTCTCTACCAAAGATAAATGTCCAATACAGACTCCTTTCAAAATAATATGCTATGCCCCATTCTGAAGAGCCAGTCGTTTGAAAGTGTCATTAAATAAAGAACTTTCCTGTCTCCAAAATGTTTGAATGCTCTCTACGATTTTGATCCGATTAGACGAAGTTGCCAGTTGCAAAGCGTGCGGATTTGTACAGATGGACAAAGCAAACACACAGACACACACACTCGCAGATAAGAGTCGGCGTATAAATCACGCTGCCATGGTAACAAAGAGAGAGCAGCAGCAGCAGACTCACTCAAGCTGTGTAACCTCAGGTCTTAATAACCTGTGGTAGAGCCGAGGTCCCGGCGCAACGCGTCTTAGCTTCAGAGCCAGAACAGCCCAACAATGTGTCCACTCTCAACACCTCAAACAGTAAAACTCTACCATCAAAAGAACTTATCAAAACTATGTAATTTCTGCCTCAAGATATTAATATCCCCATTGAGGTCGGCCTCGGTAGCATAGTTGGTATAGCGCTGACCTTCTATGCTCGAGGTTGCGGGTTCGATCCCGGCCCAGGTGGATGGCATTTTGATAGTGATATTAGTTCACAAAAGTACAAACTTAATAATTTAAAAAATGATCTATATACAAAAGTAGTTACCTATACATAATAACTATACAATTTCCTAAACAAAATTAATTTATCGCAAATTTCAGTAATTAATTGCTCAAACTTGCACTTACGTCTAGTTTTAGTGCATGTTTAAACCAATCGTGATAACTATTAAAACTTTAAAACTTATTTATCTGCTCCTTTTCATAATTTTCTACCATGAACATTTTTAACTTAATTTTCTTCTTCTTTTTTTTTTTCCTTTTTTTTTACTTTAAACATCTAAATTTATTCTATAACTTTCGTATTTATGTTTAATTATAGGTTCACTTGTGCCTATTAACTAATTCTTCCAAGTCATCACACTGCATCCAGGTTAGCAGTTGTTGACATATAGCCAGCACACTGCAATAGCTGAATCGGTATTTCTCAGTGAGTACAGTAGGTCAGTCTAAATTCCTGCTACATGCTTGTTAGCAAGTTATTTGCTTATTTATACATCTTGCATCATACATGTAAATATACTTGACATATTAATTACGTAAATCAATATCAATTACAGTTACAACATTCTTTTCCATGCTCACATTTTCGTTTAATACTATTCTACATTTTATTAAATTTATTTTATGTGTAATCTTATTGAAATTTAAAATCTTGAAATATACAATTTAATTTGATGTTTTCTTTATAAACAAAGAATTTTACTACTAAATACATATTTCTTGTTCAGATTTTTTTTTCTGATTATAGGACAGTTAAGTTTTTGTTGTTGCCTACCTCTTAGTAAATAGTTTTGTTCAGTACTTCTATCATTATTTGTATTTGATTGTTCATAATTTTTTCTGCTAGTGTTTCTATATGGCCTTTTACCTCTAATTAAGTGATCGTCCTCAACTTCATCTTCCTCGGTAGAAAGGTCGATGGCATTTAAGACAGGCTCATGTCAGTATATTTACTGGCATGTAAAAACTCCTGCGGG
The DNA here is from genome assembly GCF_040183065.1 of Periplaneta americana. Taxonomy (NCBI): domain Eukaryota; kingdom Metazoa; phylum Arthropoda; class Insecta; order Blattodea; family Blattidae; genus Periplaneta; species Periplaneta americana. The sequence goes on along the minus strand of NC_091131.1, from coordinate 55,792,099 downwards.
ACAAAATTCCGGCACACCGGCGACGCTGATATAACCTTTGCAGTTACGAGAGTCGTTAAATAAACCATGATTTAAATTTTCCCCCTTTAGTGCAGCGCTTTTAGCTACATACTGTAATGAAGGACTCCCGATTCGTGTCCCAAAATGGTAGTCACGATTAACTTCCTTGTAAAGAGACTATTTGTATGTACTGTGAAACATATTGTTCTATACTTCCTCAAATTACCTCTGATTGAGATTCTGGCTGATATGTAGGCCTACTGTACATCTATTATCAGGCAGTACATCTCATTGGACGATGTGTGTCAGAGGAAATTGTATAAATCTAAAGTCAGATTAGTGAAATACGTTACTATATAGTCAGCGATATATGTTATCTTTGATTGATTTCTACTTCAAAAACATATTTTCCCACACTACCATAGTATAAAACAAACCTCAATTAAGAAGTCTTACATTTAATACCCATGTTGGATCCGGTAAGCTGTGTTGATTTATAAAATGTTTTACACAAAAGACCGTGATAAACTTATCTGATTTTGATGTAATAGTACAATATTTTTTATTTCATTTCATGATAAACGTTTTCGGTTTTTTTTTAAATCATCATCGGATCATCATTAACTCTTAAGTTGGACAGTTACATTATAAACATTGAAAGACAATGGGTTATATAAAACCAAATCATATTGAAAGTGTAAAAACATACAAAGGAATGGATATCATAAAACATTAAATGTATAGGAGTGTAAGAAAAGTTTCTGGTACAGTGAAAATTTTAGTTTCTTTTTTAAAATATATGATGGTAAATATCACATTTTCAGCCAAATTAATAATAAAGAATTGGATCACACCACAATAAAGTAGTACCAACTCCTACACTATAAAATTTGGTCATGGTTCCTGAGAAAATGGAAATTAACAAGAGAATAATTTTAACATACTGTTACAGAAACATTTGTTACACTCTGTATATACAAATTAAAAATTGTTAAAATGTTAAAATCAAGCAGTACGTCTAATATGAAAATTATTATGTGGAGTATACAGCATGCGCTTCCTTGCGAATATATGAAAAGGTATCTTATAATTATTACATATAATAAATATCATAATGCCTGCATTTACAAGCCACAACTGTATATTAACGTTTGATAAAAGTCTTACATTTGTTATATCGCGGCGACTCAAACATCTTAGAAATCTGCAAACAATACTCTTCAACAAGTTTCCCTTATTAGAATCTGACTACTACTTTTTGAGTTATTATTAAGTATAAAAAAATCGAAAATATTCTACTTCATTGAAAATCTAGGTGAATAACGTCTTCTCTCGTTATTGGTTGACAATTAGGAAGGAGGAGGTGAATAGTACGAGTGTATTGTGTCACTCTTTAAGATTGACGCAAGCGCATACCAAACGGAGTTTTGTAAGTTGTTCTATAATCAGCGATATATGCAATGGAGGGGGGAAGGAATTGGCCACTCTAACCTATTATCTCCTAGCTTTGTTGCCTCATGAATGATGTCTTTTGGTGTCACCCTAGATCATATATGTAACAGATAGGTCGGCCTTATAGGCTTTGACGTTAACAACTTTTGTCAGGTTTACTACGCTGCCATCTAGTTGTTACGTAAGGAGTCACATCTTAATTCCCATTTGAATTGCATTAGCGACTGTACTGCCATCTCGTGTTCGTTTACGGCGGACGGGTAGCGATCCTGACGGTTGTTCTCTTCAAAGTGCTGTCGATTTTAACATAGCGATGAGTTATCTGTTACATATATGATCTAGGGTGTCACTTAGGAGGTTCAAACCTTCTTCTGACAACTGACCAAACAACTGCCTCAAAAGAAGTCCCACAATGTGGGATTGCTTAGTGATAGTTCATAGTTATCACTATCAATGAAGACAAAATGGGACAAAAAGGCCGAAATATTGGAAGTAGATGATGTCAATGTTACGTATCAGTAGCAGTATTTTATTTAACGTCACCTTCAACTGCAGAGTTTATTCAACGTCAAAATGTTGCATGTATATGAAATGGTAGAGCAATACGTTTGGAGCTTTCAATCGAGGACAGAGTTTTGTCAAGTGCCGTAAATCGACGAAAAGAGACATAGCTTTACTTCCCTTCCGAGGAAGCCGTGCTAATAATTTTATTACCCATTAAAATGCATCCTCTAGGTTGGATTTTAATCCGCGAACATCAAAGCCGATAGTAACCACCAGTAAGCCATGCCAGCAAATGAAACATATGAGTAGTGCCAGGTACAGATGAGGAGGAGAGACCTGGCATTATCCATTAATAATTACCATCATATAGTGTTACATATGCGCACCAAGGACACGCCTTCTTGGCGGTTGAAAGAGCCAAAAGCTTCGGCGCGTCACCCACTAGATGGGGACTCTTGAGTGAATGATGCATGTTAAGTGTCCACCAATATTTAAAAAGTATATCATATATTTTAATGTGTATAGTAATTTTAATCTTTTTACTTCATTTAACTAAGGTCTTCCACATGACTGCCCTGACGGAATGCTCTACTCTCCTAAAAAAAATATTGTGGTCTTTCGTTAATGAAAGCATCTTGGGAAGCTTATGTGCAACACATAAATATCTGTAATACTCTTCTTCGTGTTGATGACTGCCATCTCCATATTGTTAGGGACCTTGTAAGCGAAAAAGTTTCTGCTCTGTCAAAATTGAATATCACCACTATTGATGCTATCAACTGGTCAGGTCGTAAAATTCGTAAACACTTAAGAAATGACGCATTCCAAACTTGGACAAACCATACCTTGCATGGTAAAGGGGTTATTGTTTATAGTGATCTCCCCAAGGCTAACTCATGGGTAAGCGATCGAAAGGGTCTATCTTTCTCAGAATAGACCGATGCTTTAAAAATATCAAGCAATATTTCGGCGGTTCGCGCAATACCGGGCAGAACTCTAAGCACAACCCGCTGCCGTCATCCAGACTGTAGTGTGCTTGAAACACTTGGACATGTGCTTGGAAATGCCCTAAAGGCGAACTGCTGATCAATGCTAGACATCATCGTGTACGACATGCTTTGGCGACATCGTTAAAAACTTTAAATTGGGAATTCATGAAGAAGTACACTGTGTATCATCAGATGGTTCTTTCAGACTGGCAGACATTATTGCTCTCAACGGACGCTTAAAACGGGCTCTTGTTCTTGACCCTCCTATCCGTTTCGAAAGGAACCTAAATCAGGCCATCGAAGTTGATATTGAGAAGAAGTCTGCCGTATCTTTCTCAAAAGTACAACCTCCCTCTTAAACAATGGTCTGTCATTGGTTTGCTGTTTGGCAGTAGAGGTTCTATTACAAAATTTACATGGAATTACCTTAAGGAACTTCACATTCCTTTTGATTATGTAATGCCTATTCTTATAAATATTATCAAGGATTCCCTTCAAATATTACATCATCATCTCTATTTCAATTAATCCACTTACATATTTGCCTTCAACAATTGATGACGTAGCTGCAATAAAGGCCCACAGCCCCATAGGCCCTTTTTCCGGATAAAACATAAATCAATTCTTCATAGTTTCTTTGTTATACCCACAAAGTTTCGTTCAGAAATTGTGAAAAACAATGCTAGCAAACCTGTTTATTTTAATATACAGTATGTTATAGGCCCTTTATCTATAGAACATGTTCATACATGAAAAACTACCCTCCACTGAAGAAAAGTAAAGTTAAGGATGTCAGAGACTTATTTCCATATGTAAAAGAGGAAAGCCGCTCATTTTATGAGTCTCTTTTCCAATCTTCTGAGTCTATGGAAGATGAAAGTGAAAGTGATGACAGAGATGAGGAGAGAAATCGTGAGGAAAATATGGATGTGGAATGAACAAAAATAGTGTCCTACCTTGTTTGAAAAACTTTTTTACTACTCAACAAGTTCATAATGTGTTACTTTGTTTATAAACTTCTATTTCTTATTTTGTTTTGAAAACATTTTTAACTTTTCAAAATGTTCGTGATTTGTTATTTTGTGTGGAAAAAATGTCAAAGTGTAAATATTCATTATTCGTTATTTTGTTTTGAAAACATTTCTAACTTTTCGAAATGTTCGTTATTTGCTATGTTAAGTGGAAAATAGGACGGAGAATGTAACAGGCCACTAGGCCTAATACCTGCAAGGACGATGATGATGATGATGATGATGATGATGATGATGATGATGATGATGAAAATATCTCAAGTTCTGAAAATGTTAATGAATATTATTAATAACAGTGCTGTATTTTATATAAAATTTTAATAATAATACATTTTTATAAAGCCTACATGCAGCTTATATTTATTTTTGAATTGAAAGTACTTTCTCCAGAAAAGGGGCCCATAACATGTATTACTTTAATAGATTATTCTTCAAATATATAACATTGGATTAAAATGCTTTTAGCATTTCTGTTATATTATGTAAAAAACAAAATACTACTTATCCAGCAGTTTCATACTCATTGGTTAGTACATTTAGTGCACTGCTTTAAAAATTTCAACTCTATATATCTCAGAACAGCATTTTGGAGTATGGGCCCTTATTGCAGCTACGTCTTCAATTAATTTTCTTTTTTCTTTAATGTTTCAAATCCCATTATATTGTACATATTTATTGTATTCAGGACTCTTGTGGTCACTCAACTTCTTTGAGCTGATGTCTTTAATGAATAAATATACAGTGATTTGAAAAATTTTGTTAGCCAGGATGTAGTTCTAAGTGCTCCTCTTATGAAAATAAGAGCTTAGTAGTTGTGAACAAAGTGGCTGAAACAGAGGCTGTTACAAGAACTTGGAGTTCCCCATAAAGCTCATTCCTTGTTTAATTTATGCACTCGCGAAGGGCAAAATCTACAATTGAAAAACTTAAGAAGAATGATAATAAATGAGAACCAGACAGGCAGGATATGGGTTCGAGTCCGGAGTAATTAAACAAGAGCAGAATTTATGATGCTTAAATAATTCACCCCCCCCCTCAATCGGAAAGAAGCGGAGGGGTTGCACGTGTGTGCATAGAAATTGCATTTTACCCAGCGCATGCATAAGAGGGGTTGCAGACTTAATGTTATTGCTGCGAGGGGAGGATTTGCATCCGACTGATGAAGCGGGTCGATACTTCTAACATATCATTGACGAGTGCATAGAGTTAACATTCTAGAAGCTCCATTCTCAATACAGATCCTTTAATTTTATTTCTGTCTATTTCTATACATCGATATCATTGCGATCAGACCATCTGAGAAACACAGATTAATATTGGATCCTTCTGTCCGCTTTTAAGCAGTGAGGAATTAATTACTTATGTCCAAATCTTTACTGTAGGTTTGAACTCCACAAGATATGCAGAAGTCATATCTCCAAGATATTGCAATTGCTGCATTTAAGGGACCACCTTTCATATTAAGACACCATTTTTGGCAGTAATCTTAAATTTTAATAAGTTTGTGTAAATTAAAATCACATTCTTCAATTCCTGTTCCTTTTGTAGATAATTTTTTAATGTATTATCACTAGAGAGAGGAATTTTAGGCCCTAAAAAGTGGCATTTTAGGTGCCAAAAATAGGCTCTTCAACTCCTTCATTTAGGCTCTATAAAATAAGAAATAATATTTTTTTTAAGAATATCACTAATATAAGAGTGTTTTTCATACACCGATTACATTTCCATAGTTTGCTTCACAGTAGATGATCAGCGCCTATTGTTGCTATTGTGTCGTTCACTGCTGTAATTACAAATGGTGAGAAAAAAGGAAGGAGTTGTCTGTCTTGGAATGTAAGCGAGTTTGTGTTAAATTGCTGACAGACAGAGGAAGAAATAATAATAATAATAATAATAATAATAATAATAATAATAATAATAATAATAATAATAATAATAATACTTTGTCCCGCAGTTTTTCTACATGCCAGTAAATCTACTGACATGAGCCTATCGTATTTAAGCACATTTAGATTACATTGATCTGGGCCCCGGGATCGAACCCGCAACCTCGAGCACACAAGACCAGCGCTATACCGACTACGCCACCCAGGCCGACTGGAAGTTGGAATTTTAGGATTCAAATATTGTAAGAATGAGAAGGGGTGGTCAGGAGGTACTTCTCTATTGCGTTGTTCACTGCTAGGAAGGAGTTCTTATCAGTCTTGGAATGTAAACGGTACAGGATGTTAAGAAAAACATTAAACATTTACGAAAAATGATGCAAAAAATTTTAAAAACTTAAAAATAGGCATTAACGTCAAAATAGGCATTATAAAACCCCTTTATTTATACCTATATTTCCATGAAAAATGTAAATATTAAATCTCAAGCCTGTATGTATCAAGGAAAAAAATAGATTTTGCCTAAACTCCGCTCTCTAAATATGACTAGAGCTAGGAAGTTGGTGCCAAAACTATTAAGTTGTGTGAGCTTGGACTTTATCTGTACGCAACGAAAAGTATTAACGCAACTCTCAATATCAGTGAACCAGAACGACAAACACGTACAACCGGATGGTAACCAAATGTGCGCTCCAATCGTCCAAGGCCTTAGAAAAAGAAAATAATAAGCGAATAATATAAAAAAAACAATAATTTATAATTATAAATTTCGTAACTTCCAATCTAAAGTAATTTACCCATACATATAAAAATAGCATACAAAGTATACAATTATGACTCTAGTCTCATTATAAGAAATAACAATCAACATTTCATTTTATCAAAAGAAATACTTCTTTTATGTTCAGAAAAAAAATAGAAACAATATTTGTACTCTGAAAATATTCGTTCTACGTCACAAGACGTTACTGGATACATCTAAAATATGATACAGTATTTCTTACTATCATCAAGTGAACAACTACTTTGTGAATCTAATAGTGTCTCTCGTATGTGGCACATAATATTAAACTCACAATTGTTTTCAAGAAAATTTTTCATTTCTATTGTAATGACAGCTAGGAAGTTCGTATCGTGATTCCGATGTTGAACTTGAATTGTAACGCAACCGAATGCTTAGCAAACATTTAGGCCTAACGGAGAATAAAAACGTGTTGTACACTCCTGTTTGCATAATTGTTTAATAACAGATGAGTTTGCTTTTTTGGAATCATGCATAATATTAACATTGCGTAAATAATATAATAATAACAGAATAGCTCACTTTGTTCGGAACCTAAAATATTAATATTGAGCAACATATTACACTAATGAGACTTCAGATACTAATGTTCTTCCCCTATCGTCAAGTGAGATGTAGGGGAGACTCGACTAATTCCGCAATATTAAGAAGTAAATCTATCATATTTTTATCAAAATGTTTATTGAAAAATATTATCAAGCATGGCATGGACGAAACCTTTCATTGCCAAACGAGATAAAGAGACCTATTAAAATGCAAATATATTTAGCTGTACATACATTACAGTTGAAAATGAACTCGGGTAATTCCGCAACAGTGCGGATAAATCCGCAATAGGACTTGGCTAATTCCGAAGTAGTAAATAATTATGAAATACATTATGAAAGTAACATAAAATGAACAATTTATATGTAACAATGCTCACTTTCTTCACAACTGTGTAGCAAAACACGAAAAACAGCCTACTTTCGATGTTTCACTGTATTGCCGACAGAGGTGTCGACCAATATCCTTGATTTTTTTCTATAGCACAGCAGAGGACATGCCTCCTGTTGACAGCCTCTCAAAACTTACGTTCACGCTATTGTAAAGCCGCAGTAAAATCATATATGTAGTACCGGTACTGCGGAATTAGCCGAGTTTCCCCTACGTACAGCCTAATAAAAAGATGTGCTGTATACATCAACCAGAGACTCAATCAGAGGATAAATGGAAAGTGCAGGTCCAATATTTTAAAATTTTCAAATTTCATTTCGGTGTACCTTTTCGGCCTAAGATCATTCCAGAAAACTGAAACAGCAATCAGATCTCGCTGGAGAATGGAGCCCTCTAGAACAGGGCTGGTCACCAAGAGCGATTTCTACTCTCTCGCGGGGAGCCATATGACTTCTTTTCAACCCCTTTCTCCCCCGCCGAACACCTCGCAGTGTTGATGCCGTAACGGATGAATTAAGCGTCCCCGTTTAGAGTTTGGATTCACTCTCGGTGCCCAGCCTTGTTCTAGAAGTTTCTCGTCATCAGCTTTGTCAACCGAGTTTATGGGAAAGACATTAAATGGGCTTTTAGCACACTTCGTCGTGTGAAAACATATTTAAGAAGTACAACGTCACAATGTACAACAGGAAGAGGATGAAAGATCTGGACTTGAAAAAGAGCTTTATAAAAATGTTCTAAAAGCAAGAGAAATCTGCAGTTTTTTTCCTGATAAATAATCGCATTAGATTGTTTCCGAAAAAAAATATATAGTTTAACAGTTTTAATTTTTTATATTTCCAATTTAATTTGAACCTCTGGTACATTTCTTCTCTTTTTCACTCTTTGTACGCATTTTACTTATTTTATTATTTTCATATTACTACAAATCCATTACTTTCAGTTGTATTGACAAAAGCGCATTTAAGTTATTTTCTTTGTGTTCAGTCATCATAGTTTTAATTTTGTTAATTATTTTTCTGTCACATTTTTATGAAAACTTGTGCTTAGAACTCTTAAAAAATTGGCTCAAAATCACTATGATCAAACGCTATAAATTCCTCTCACAAGGTCAAATTGCTGAACATTTTTTTCCGGAAAGATGGTACACCACTCTGATAGACGAGATCTTCACCAGCCACCCCGCTTGGAAAACTTGCATCACATAATGATGAACAAGAGCGTATTTAGGTTTCATCCATCTCTAATCCTTTAAAAGTCAGAATATATAATAATAACTTTATTTCAAGTCGTGGAAAATCTGCTTATTTGAAGCATATGACGATGCGAGCATTTTAATATTAATGTCAAAGTAATCCTTTCAAAGGGGAAGTTATTAGGTGTAGAAGCTGATACGTACCGTACCTTAAAATAGTAAAAATGAAATTACAATAAAACCTGTCTTTATTAAAAAGAAACCAAGCCTCTTTGAAAACATCAAAGGCATGCTCTCTCACGAACGTCTGTCTCCAAACTCACGTGTCCCATTCATGCCTGCTACCCGCAAACTTATCGCAGTTCCCTACTGGTTCCGAACCCATTCCACTCAGACTGAAAGGCCAGTGCGCAGGACGATGCAGCGACCTTCTTTTGTGCCCACAGTTGTAATTCTATTACATAAATGGACTTAATTATGGATGTAAACAATACGACACTACTGTAACTGGCGCAGACCGTTGTCATCGCAACAGGAGGCGGAAAAAAATGACTGCACACATGGAAATGAAACGCATCATCAGGCGTTTTTTATTAAAAAATACAATTATAGAGCTGGGTCGAAGTAAATTGAAACCCCCTGCAGATGATAATGCGGAGAAAAGTTGCAAATCTATGGCCTTCAAGATTAAATGTCTTATTAATTCTGAAGAGGACGTGGATTGTTTAAATGGACCGTACTACACAGGTTATGGATGGTTAACAGAAATGTAAGGACGTAGAAACAAAACGGGGAATGAAAAGAAGTGAAAAACGTAAACAGAATTAAATGAAGACAAAATAGCATATAGATCTGCAGAAACAAAGAAGCGAAAGAAATATAAAACCCATAATAAGAAGGAAAAAAGGAGCAGAAAATATAACAAAATATAAAAACAAAGTTATATACGATGACAGTAAGACAAGCAGGAAGGTAAATAAATAACGATCAAGAAAAGAATGAACTAATAAATGTGACAAAACAGAGAATAAGGAACGACAAAAAAAAACAAAAAAAATGTAAATAATTTCGAGGGAAAAATTGTTCCCGAACAGAGTATCGAACCCGGGACCTTTCGTTAAATGTACCAACGCTGTACCAAATGAGCTACCAGAGAACTCTACCAAACACCGATCCAACTTTTCTCTTTATATCCACACACCTCAAAGTAGGCTGACAACTGTCAAGCAACCAAGTTCGATACCCGGCCCCGGAATAATTTTTGGACGCGCTTCCGAACAGGGGCAGCGGCATTTCCCGTAAGGTTAGAGCCCAGTTTAGGTGTGTGTGTGTGTGTGTGTGTGTGTATTAATCGAAAAAATGTCATGTAAACATGCGTCCTATTCTCAATATTTTCTAGCACCTAATTTTCGATTAATGCACACACACATAAACTGGGCTCTAACCTCAGAGGGAATACTGCTGTCCCTGTTCAGTAGCGCGCCCCAATTTTTCCCTCGAAATTATTCAAATCAACTTTACAGGGAGTTATACCTGAAAGCTTGATTTGCAAAATTTAAATAAATAAAATATACACAAATTTAAATATGAAGTAAAACAAGCAGGAATAAATAAAAACAAGCGGAAAAGAAGTAAAGAAATAAAAAGATCTGAAGGTGAAAAAGCACAAGTAAAAAGAGAAAAAAGATCAAGATAACGAAAACATAAATAAATAAAAATAAAGGGAGAGCTTACAAATCAAAAATAAGGCATACAGAGATAAAGAAAAATAGGAAAGGTAAGAAAGAAAGTTAAAGATAAACCATACAGATTCATAAAGGCTAAAAAGAATGAAAATAGTATGAAAAACAAAAGTAAAAACATATAGACAAATTTATAGTGCTCAAAGAAATTATCGTATATTTTATTGCAAACTTTTGAGGAAATATGCAATCTTTTTATTTAAAAATAATAATGCATATTTCTTTATAACTTTGCAATAAAGTAACATGCAACAATTTCTTTGAGCACTGTGAAACAAAGAAAGTAAGACAAGCAGAAAGAAAGGAGCAAAGGAGCATGGAAAGAAAAGAAGGACCAAAAAAGCAAAGGAGACGAATAATGGAATGAAACAATGAGATAACAATAGAAATCATTCAACTTGCAAGGAAGGGCGTAAGAGGCGGACCTTTGTGCATGCCGGTGAACTTGTCCTTGAGGACGGTAAACTCGTAGATCTTGCCGAACTCCTCGAACATGGGCCGGAGCTCCTCTTCCTCAAGGTGCCGCGGAATCTGCCCCACGAACAACTTGATGGCGTCTCGCTCCCGGTGAGACGACGACGACGCCGATGACGTCATGACGGCCTGCGATGGCGGCTGGTGGTGGTTGACTCCGACAGAGGTTGGAATGAGCATGGTCACAACATACAAGTCACAAGACGAGACACGAACACGAGACTCCGAGCACAAGACACTAACTAACACACACGTCCGCACGACCACGCTGGACTTGCAGCACTAACCTAAAAAGTGAGCAGGGAGTCCCCCCGAAACGATAGAGGGGTCGCTGCACAGTCCACGCTGAAGACATCTGTCCCCCACGCCATGCAGGAAGCGAGCTGAGGGGAGTGCAGGAAAGCAATGACGAGAAAAACGTAAACAATGAACGAAATAAACGGGGAAAGAAAGCATGGTCGAGAATAGGCACTAAATAAATAGAAATTAGCAACATAATAATAATAATAATAATAATAATAATAATAATAATAATATTCTGTGATATTAATGCCATCAGGCCTACATACAAACAGAAAAAAAGAAATTAAATAAGGAATAATTAAAAAAAGAAAAACAAACTAAATACAAGGGAAGGGACGAAACACAAATTAAAATATAAAGAAAAATTGAAATAAGACAATGAAAAGAACAGACAACGTGGAAAGAAAAGTAAAACGAAAAGAGCTAAACAGAAAATGAAGGAAGAAACTAGGAATAAAATTGAGATTCTACGCAAAGAATTATTATATTATTATTATTATTATTATTATTATTATTATTATTATTATTATTATTTTACCTGCCAGAGTTAAGGCCAGATCTACAATTAATACAAGTGCATAAGTAGTAATAATAATAATAATAAATGTGAAATATTATTATTGAAACTTATCTAGTTACAAATACAGAAGGCAAGAATAAAAAAATGACCGACACACAAAACGTAAGAAAAGAAGCAAGAAAATTTTAGAATAACGCGTTAATTAAGTGATTATTAAACGAGGAAAGCTAATTGACAATACAAATTAGAAGTAAATTGAAATTGCAACAATAAAGAAACAGAAATAATGAAAGAAAAACAAGAATTAAGCAAGGGTAAACCGGAGTAAAAATTCAAAGAAACGCTATTGAATTGACAGAAAAAGATCAGAATGATGGGACAGAGTCGAGAAGATCTGAAATGGACTAATATTTTTGGAGGAACTAACACTATTGTAAGATTTAAATAAAATAGTGAAACGAAAGTAAAAATATCGGACTGAAAAAGAATTAAATACATTCATATTTACTCTATAATAAGGCTCACACAAAATTTGATGCACCTTGTGGCAAACACATTCTACATCTCCACGCCCCCTATGCGACTGATGTTTTCGTCACACGGTGTATGTTCCCTCACAAAGGAGTCGCGTCTCCCCCTCTCAGGAGGCGGGAGGGGGTAACAGCTGACTCATACACGCACAGAGCTGAGGGGTGCTGCAAGTTGACGTCACCTCGCTTCAACGACGACGCACCAAACACCACGACTCTTCTTACAATAACCATTATTATGTGCTCACGCACATGCGTATGTTGGTAACAGTGACCCCATCTAAATCATTCGGCTAGTTGATGGCATTTTTTCACCAAAAAAAACCCGGGGTTAGAATTTCGTCACTTTCTGCAAGAATTATATCGGACAAAGAAATCGATATTAAATCCCTGTAAGTAACAACAAAGCAGTCATGGAGTAGGTACTCTATAGCACCTTTAAGGTTTTCCAGACATTGTATTCTTCCATTGCTCCATCATGAGTGCTAATAATGCAATACGTAAGCCTATCTGTTATTGCACAATTATATTTAAGAACTCTTATGCTTGCAACTTCATTGCTGATCATTTTGTGAGTTGTGTATTGCAGTAACGTAATAGAAAGCTATATAGTTAGGAAGACGTAATAAAACGTAGAATGAGTATACTAACATCACTATGATCTAGGATAGGAAGTGACAATACAAACTTTTTTATGCTGCAGACTGTGAGAAAGTTATGACAACAATGGTTCCGTGGTAAAATAACGATTGAGAAGAATATAATAACAATAATAATAATAATAATAATAATAATAATAATAATAATAATAAATAGTTGAGCTGTACAAAAGGAAGCGTATATAAAGTCAGGAACATATATCATGATATTCTTAATAAAAATTATGACCCCATCAGACAGAAACGTTGCAATTTTTTTTTTTGCACTACCGTGCTTTCTGTTGTATTTACAGCTATTGTTATTAATCCTTGAAATATAGAATTCCCACACAGAAATATAGAATTGATATTAGGGAAACCATTCTTCATAACATAAATGTAAACTGAAATAGACCCATTACAGTGCACTTAATGTTTACTTAGTTACCACTACAGTGCAGTTTTGCGAAGGCTTTGGAATAATGTTGCTCTAAATTTTCAATGCAAAATAATATATTATATTGTATTTGTACTTTTAAAAACATAATCGTACAAAAGCTGTTCTACAATACACGTTAGTGAATTTTATTACAAAATTTCGGACATTGAAAAACTTGTTCTGCTCGTTTTTCAAACTTTTCCTCGATTTTGTGAAAAGTACTTCCCAATCTTGTATCGTAATATACTATTAAAATATCTTGTTATATAAGATCTGTTGACTGAATACAAATCGTTTCGTACTCCAAAGCAAAGACTGTGCCAGTAAGGTAGTCGCTATACATGTCATGAATGGCATATGGGGACATGGAGGTACAGCACCATTCTTTCATGGAATTAGATAAGGTGGTCGGCACCACGCTTCGGCCGTCTTTTATCCTCGGGATATACTCGATACTCAATGTGGTAAAACTTAGGCAGCTGAGTGAACCTCGGGGCCATTTTGAAAGTTTGGTAATGAAAAAATATCATTACCATCCGGGATCGAATCCCGAATCTTCCAGTCCGTAGCTAGGTGCTCTACCAGCTGAGCTACCAGAATTGTAATATAGTCACTTAAAAATTAACTAAAAAATATCACCGGAACATAAATTTTCATGGAGTTGTAAAACAAACTCACAGCTCACAAACTGCGCACATATTATAGAATGCCCAGAGTGAAATATAATTTGTTTTATTTAGATACAACTATCTATAAATATAAGTTCCGTTTGCCAATAAATATCTGACAAGAAACTTTGACAGGAAGGTATGCTCAAATTCTAAGAAAATAAAATTATTGCCGTTATGGTTCAATCATGTAACTTAATAATAATAATAATAATTATAATAAATAATAGGGTGTTTGTAATGTTATTTAAAGACGATGTATCAATTGATGGTCGGTGGAATTTGTGACAGCAAGATGGTATTTTGGCTGGATGGTACTGAGGTTTCGCGAGGAGATTGTCTCACATTCACCTTGTAAGACGTTGGGGATTAACTCGAAAATTCCATCCAACTAGTCATCCAAAGCGAGATTCGAATCACAACCGACAGCAACCTCGAATCTCGAGTCAATTTCGTTAACCCTGCAGTTACCATGGATTACATGATATTCTCCATACAGTTTGTATAAACCTTAAAATAAATTCAACCAGGTATTCAGTCCAAAGGGGATTTGAAAGCACACACAAGCATAGACTTAGAGCAGAGGAAATATGCGAAACTCAATTTTATAACACATTTCCTGGACTTTCGAACTTTTCTTGAAATTAAAAAATGCTGCTTCTACCAAGATCGAACCCCGAGCTCTCATTGCTTGATGTTAAATCGGATCCACTTTTCTCTATAGCTTTCATTTTCCAATTTGCATATTATATTGCTTTTAATTCGCTTATAATTTCATTGCTACATTCACACGCCTATATTCACATTAATATGACTACCAAAAATCATGGCTATAGAACAAACGTTCACTGTAGCAGGACAAGGTAGAAGTATAATCTATTAAACCACTTTATTTTGGTCCTGAAATGCTATAATCCAGTCTTACTATTAACTATATGAAGCCTTTACAGGACTCGTCATGAAAATTTCTGTGGATGAGTCAACAAAGTGCTGACGCTTTGTGAGAAGAATCGCAGGTATAATTACAGCAGCGGAGAGCGGGCCGCCGGCTACCAGTTGTTTATTTAATGACGACGTATGCCTTGCAGATTTAACCTTACGTTCATTGCCAGACTCGTAAACAAACGTAACCTAAATTCAAGGGGGGGGGGGGGGAAAGGGCTCACTACTGCATCTTGGTATTCAAATGAGAGTTATTTACACGAACTCGGCACCATAAACATCACACTGTACTAATTCTAGTCCGATTCATGCCATTGTGCCACATATGAAAGGTCAGGAATATGCACCAACTGCAAGTACTCCCTAAGGTTACTTTAACATACGAGTAGATGATATGGTGCTTTAGTTTCCCGTTGCTTTCTCCATCGTCTCTAAGGCGACACGCTTTGCATTAGCGTTACGGAATCAGCGTTGTTTCGAGTTTTCGTGGGGGAAGAATTTTCTCATGAAATTTCGATCAGTGCATGGGGTCGGTGCCAATCCTGCAATGTATGAATTTGGGGAGCTATGGTCTGTCCCAGGAATCTGTGGAGTAACTTCGCGCATATGGGGGCGGAGTCTATCTGTGCCGGAGTGTATTGCGGGCAGCATCAGCTCGAGTCCACTAAGGAGTAAGATGCTTGTGGTAGAAGAGTTCAGATAGAAATTACCCTCCTGCAAGCGATTGCTCGCTTCGTTCAAGCAATGCCTCTCCCCAGAGCAGTCATGGCCCTAGCCCTCACACACACACACACACACACACACACACACACACACATCACTTGCGCAGAGGTCTTGGTTCGTCTTTCTACTCTACAGATTTCTGGTTCGGATCATAGAGCGAGTAGCGAAATCCGTTTTTGAAAGCCGCTGGGGGGGGGGGGGATCATTGTTAGAGATCGTATTTTGCCATAGGGCGTACGGAGGTAAGGTATATTGTTCACAGATTACAATGGCTTAACGTCATTATTTGGCGCGTGGCACAGGTACTATCAGGGAACACTTGCATCTTGGTTGCGCTAATGTTGACGTTCTATTGATGATTCAAAACTAGACCTCGAAGATGCATTCTAGTGATAAAATTGATACTACGATCACTTTTTCTACAATTGTAATTTTTTGTTCGTTTATTTCATTTATTTTTACTGGTATTGGCAGAGTTAAGGCCATAAGGCTTTCTCTTCCACTCAATCAATATGAAAAAACATAGCATCAATACAGAATACAATAGAATAATAATAATAATAATAATAATAATAATAATAATAATAATAATAATAATAATCCGCGACGCTACAGCCCGTAAAGGGCCTAGACCGACCAGCCGGCTGCTGGCCTCGCTCCCACATGCCGAAGCAGAAGTGGACTATCATCCAACCATAATGGAAGTATCGTGTGGTTAGCGTGATGATCCCCCCCAGCCGTTATAGCTGGCATTCGCAAGCAGTTTTCGCTACCTATCTTAGCTCCCCAAGTGCATCACGATGCTGGGTGGGCACCGGTCCCATACACTGGCCGAAATTTCGTGAGAAAGCTTCTTCCCCCATGAGGACTTGAACCAGCGAGCATTCCGTAACACGAGTCCTAGGCAGGATGCCTTAAGACCATGACGCCACGGCGCGGGACAAACAATTACTATTAATTAATTAATTTATTTATTTATTTATAAATAAATAAATTAATTAATTAATTAATAGCACAGTACACAAACGGAAGATACAAAGGTGCAAGAATAAATAAAATAATATCTTAAATCAAGATAAATATACATAAATGAAAATGAGAACCAGGACAGTAAATACTAATGAACAAAACTATACTTTAAAAGGATCTAAATTCGCGGGTGCTTGTAAGGTATGTAAACTTCTCTTCTTTGGTATTGAACAAAACCCCTTTGTCATAAAATATGGAGCACTGTAACTGCATCATAGATGGAAGAATAACTTAACCCCTTTAACACAAGAAAAAAGTAATTGTAGATAGTTCAAATCTGTACTTATTCCAGTTTAGCCAAATCAACTTAACCCCCTTTACACGAGCACCCGCGAATTGTTCCCATGCAAATTGGCATATTTTATCCATCTATAGACTGGATAAAGAGATTTTGAATTTCTGTTGTAAAGTAATAATAATAATAATAATAATAATAATAATAATAATAATAATAATAATAATTACAATAATAATTATAATAATAGTAAAAGCGAAATGTAGGTGTGTTTATTTACACGTAATTCTAAGAGTTAAACAACTACAATTTAGTGTTAAATAAGACAATTTGGATCAATGTTAAAGTGGTCCATGTTTTGTTATATCCCACTTTACGACACAAGACTCGCGTGAGCTATCAGTCAAGCAGACCCTACTTCGCTTGCTAGATGAACGTGCGTCGTCCACTTAAAAAATCTAGCAATACTTAATTATGTAGCCTCCTGGTCCTTAATCATTGTACTAATCACAAGTTATCCCGTATTGGTTGGATGATCGTTCACCTCTGCTGAGGCATGTGGACGTGAGACCTGCAGCCGCTGGTAGGCCTTGGGTGAGGTGTCGAGCAAAGAATGTAATGTGTGTTTCTCCACTGATGTTAAACATTATTGTTAATTTGTATATAAAAATGTAGTTCTTATGACTGCAAGTAAACTTACTGAACAACTTCATTTTCTCTTCCAGTCACCACAAATTCCACTGTCTCTCGCTGATAAGTCGACAGACTGAAAATAAAATATCTTGAATTATCTGGCTGCAGACTTATCGGAACAATACCCAAAAAGAATTGTAAAATGATAATTATTATGATAATGATGATGATGATGAAAATGATGATCAGTTTCTTTCTATTCTATACTGTATTTTTTAAATTGGTTATTTAACGACGCTGTATCAACTACGAGGTTATTTAGGTCGATGAGATTGGTGATAGCGAGATGGTATTTGGCGAGATGAGGCCGAGGATTCACCATAGATTATCTGGCATTCACCTTACGGTTAGGGAAAACTTCGGAAAAAACCCAACCAGGTAATCAGCCCAAGCGGGGATCGAACTCGCGCCCGAGCGCAATTTCAGACCGGCAGGCAAGCGCCTTAACCGACTGAGCCACGCCGGTGGTTTTGTAGTTTTCAACCTGTCTAAACAGTTTTTTGTAAAAAATTTCATTCAAAATTAAATACTAGCTAATTTCTAATTTCTACAAAATAGGATCCAAAATAAAGTAATCATAATGTTACGTTATGAAAAGAGATATTACCTGGACATATAATTATGAAATTATGATAACACATCCGGAAGAAACGTAGGGACGATATGAAAACAAAAATAAATTAATTTTTTTCAGTCATGCCTTAATAATCGAATCTCAGTACTTGCTCTTCAGTACTAAAAAACCAGTAAAACAACAATAAAATTAGGACTTAAGAGCGAAGTTCGTACAGCCAGGTGATCAATAAATACATCCGTACGGTAGAGAATGATGTCAGGTCGAATCCTATTACTAGCCCTACAGTAATTTAGAAACAGTCAAACAACAATAATCATAAATAATTTCAAGAGAAAAATAATTGTTCCGGCGCAGGGCATTGACCTTTGGCTGAGCGCGCCAACGTTCTATTGACTGAGCTACCCTGGAACTCTATCCAGCTCAGTTATTCCCTTTTTTTTATCCACATACCTCAAATGAGTTGACAAGACGTCCAAGACCCAACATTGAGTGCAGACTTTCTGTGTGACTTAAATCTGTGATTTTCTGTTAACGAACAGTAACATGTACAGATTTGGATAATAATCATAGTTTAAGAGCAATGCCCTTATAATCAGAATAACAACAAATTTATCCCTATGTCAGAGCACGATGTCAATCGCTAGACCAACCCTTGAATGACGAATCACTAAGGATCAGGAGTTCCATCCCCACTTGTCTCAGCGATATTATATTATGTAATTCTGTATGTGGAATTGGATTTATATTCGTAGTTTGAGCTCATATTTGCTAACAGTGATGATGGGGCATACTATCATCAAGTATAGGGTATTTCAAAAGTAAGAAGTAAATTGAATTGCTAATATCTTAATTTTAATTTAGTGTGGTTTTAGGCGTAATAGATCAACTATTGATCAGATTTTTTGTATTCGACAGATATTGGAAAAAAATGGGAGTATAAGGGTACAGTACATCAGTTATTCATAGATTTCAAAAAGGCATATTACTCGGTTAAGAGAGAAATTTTATGTAACTTTCTTATTGAATTTGGTATTCCCAAGAAACTAGTTCGATTAATTAAAATGTGTCTCAGTGAAACGTATAGGATAGTTTCTATCTGATGCTTTTCCAATTCACTGCGGGCTAAAGCAATGAGATGCACTATCACTTTTACTTTTTAACTTCGCTTTAGAATATGCCATTAGGAAAGTCCAGGATAACAGACAGGGTTTGGAATTGACCGGGTTACATCAGCTTCTTGTCTATGCGGATGACGTGAATACGTTACGAGGAAATCCACGAATTATTAGGGAAAAACACGGAAATTTTACTGGAAGCAAGTAAAGCGATAGGTTTGGAAGTAAATCCCGAAAAGGCAAAGTATATGATTATGTCTCGTGACCAGAATTTTGTATGAAATGGAAACATAAAAATTGGAGATTTATATTTTGAAGAGGTGGAAAAATTCAAATATCTTGGAGCAACAATAACAAATATAAATGACACTCGGGAGGAAATTGAACGCAGAATTAATATGGGAAATGCCTGTTATTATTCGGCTGAAAAGCTTTTGTAATCAAGTCTGCTGCCAAAAAATCTTAAAGTTAGAATTTATAAAACACTTATATTACCAGTTGTTCTTTATAGTTGTGAAACTTGGACTCTCACTTTGAGAGAGGAACAGAGATTAAGAGTGTTTGAGAGTAGGTTGCTTAGGAAAATGTTTGGGGCTAAGAGGAATGAAGTTACAGGAGAATGGAGAAAGTTACACAATGCAGAACTGCATGCATTGCATTTTTCATCTGACATAATTAGGAACATTAAATCCAGACGTTTGAGATGGGCAGGGCATGTAGCACGTATGGGCGAACCCAGAAATGCATATAGAGTGTTAGTTGGGAGAACGGAGGGAAAAAGACCTTTGAGGACGTCGAGACGTAGATGGGAGGATAATATTAAAATGGACTTGAGGGAGCTGGGATATGATGATAGAGAGTGGATTAATCTTGCACAGGATAGGGACCGATGACGGGTTTATGTGAGGGCGGCAATGAACCTCCGGGTTCCTTAAAACCATTTGTAAGTAAGGCCTACAATTTAAAATTTAAAAAAAATTGACACTGCCTTAGTACTTTTTTATACACGCAATAATATTATTTTAAATATAACAATTGCAACGATTAGCTTAATAAAAATATTTTTTATTAAACGATACTTGTGAAAAGAAATGGTATAAGCCTACCTCTAAAACTCATCGGATTTATTCAATGGTATCACGAATGTGGCCGCAGATTTTCAGCAGCCTTTTGACGTTTTCGCACATGTAATAATTTAAGAATTAGCTCATGTAGTTTGAATTAATTCTGAAGGAAATGAACTGATTTTATCGCGATCTTAACAATATAATTTATTTATTCTCATTACGGAACTGCCGTAGATTGGTCAGCTATTGATTTTAACCCGAGCGACGCAGTTCAGTCTTCTATAGGTTTTGTAACACTCGTATTTTTGTGATAGGCCTAAATAAAATGTTTATGCAGTTGGTTTCCTTTTAGTATTTCGATATTGTAGGCTATTTTTATTCAATAATTCCTCCATGATCACTTTATCATCATATCATTAATACTGAATGCTCTCTCCCATTTAAATGTCTGTCTGTCGTTTCTGTAGCAATAAATCCTAAGTTAATGTAAATGAATAGTTGCAAAGTTGCAATATGATCGTAAAAACGTAACATTACCCATCTTTCGCGAAAGTTCTATGGACCATAAGTTGGCACCCCTGTCCGCGTCTGCAGCTGGGTTGCTATCTCCCCGGTGATATCTCCCCTTCGCCCCCCCCCCTTGGTATCAAACAAAGACAATACACACACACACACACACACACACACACACACACACACACACACACACTACTAAAAACTCAGCCTAATCGATAAATCCATTTTGTACCATGTCTTGATGCGTTTGGTCAAGTTTATTATGTGTCTGATCGCTCGACAGCAAAGGGCTATGATGCCGCCAGTGTCTGTCGTCGTAAATGGTTTGCGTTCTTACCCGGACCCAGTCGCCGATCCTCAGTCCTACAACGTTGAAGCTGGAAATTAATGTCAATGATTATTCACTTCTGTAGCTCAAGTGCTCAGAGGTTCGGATGCAACTTCCCAGAAAGAAGTTACGAGTTACCTATTTTCTATAAGGACCAGATGTCTCCCTTCTCTTATATTTATCCTGTATTATCTCAAGCAGCGACTTCACGTGCTGCTGATCACGTGAACACAAGAGTCCTGCTACTTGTGAATGTCTAATGTTGATTCGTAATAGTCACAAAGGATGAGGATGGAACTGCTAATTAATGGTGGTGGTAGCAGTAGCAGTAGTAGTAGAAGTAGTAATTTAGTAGTACTAGTAGTAGTAGTAGTAGTAGTAGTAGTAGCAGTAGTAGTAGTAGCAGCAACAGCAGTAGTAGCAGCAACAGCAGCAGTAGTAGTAGTAGTATCAGTAGCAATAGTAGCAGTAGTAGTAGCAGCAGTAATATAGTAGTAGTAGCAGTAATATAGTAGTAGTAGTATCAGTAGCAATAGTAGCAGTAGTAGTAATAGCAGTGGTGGTAGCAGTAGCAGTAGTATAGTAGCAGTAGTAATAGTAGCAGTAGCAGAAGTAGTAGTAGCTGTAGTAATAGTATCAGTAGCAGAAGTAGTAGCAGTAGCAGTAGTAGTAGTAGTAGTAGTAGTAGTAGCAGCAGTAATATAGTAGTAGTAGCAGCAGTAATATAGTCGTAGTAGTAGTAGTAGTAGCAGCAATAGTAGCAGTACTAGTAATAGCAGTGGTGGTAGTAGTAGCAGCAGTAATATAGTAGTAGTAGTAGTATCAGCAGTAATATAGTAGTAGTAGTAGTAGCAGTAGTATCAGTAGCAATAGTAGCAGTAGTAGTAATAGCAGTGGTGGTAGTAGTAGCAGCAGTAATATAGTAGTAGTAGTAGTAGTATCAGTAGCAATAGTAGCAGTAATAGCAGTGGTGGTAGTAGTAGTAGCAGTAGTATAGTAGTAGTAATAATAGTAGCAGTAGTAATAGTAGCAGTAGTAGTAGTAGCAGTAGTAGTAGCAGAAGTAGTAGTAGTAGCAGTAGTAATAGTAGCAGAAGTAGTAGTAGCAGTAGTAATAGTAGCAGTAGTAATAGCAGCAGTAGTAGTAGTAGCAGTAGTAGTAGTAGCAGAAGTAGTAGTAGTAGCAGTAGTAGTAGTAGCAGTAGTAATAGTAGCAGACGTAGTAGTAGCAGTAGTAATAGTAGCAGTAGTAATAATAGCAGTAGTAGTAGTAGCAGTAGTAGTAGTAGCAGAAGTAGTAGTAGTAGCAGTAGTAGTAGTAGCAGTAGTAATAGTAGCAGAAGTAGTAGTAGCAGTAGTAATAGTAGCAGTAGTAATAGTAGCAGTGGTAGTAGTAGCAGTAGTAGTAGTAGCAGTAGTAGTAGTAGCAGAAGTAGTAGTAGTAGCAGTAGTAGTAGTAGCAGTAGTAGTAGTAGCAGTAGTAATAGTAGCAGTAGTAATAGTAGCAGTAGTAGTAATAGCAGTAGTAGTAGTAGAAGTAGTAGTAGTAGCAGTAGTAATAGTAGCAGAAGTAGTAGTAGCAGTAGTAATAGTAGCAGTAGTAGTAGTAGCAGTAGTATTAGTAGCAGTAGTAGTAGTAGCAGAAGTAGTAGTAGTAGCAGAAGTAGTAGTAGCAGTAGTAATAGTAGCAGTAGTAATAGTAGCAGTAGTAGTAGTAGCAGTAGTAGTAGTAGCAGAAGTAATAGTAGCAGAAGTAGTAGTAGCAGTAGTAATAGTAGCAGTAGTAATAGTAGCAGTAGTAGTAGTAGCAGTAGTAGTAGTAGGAGAAGTAGTAGTAGCAGTAGTAGTAGTAGTAGCAGTAGTAATAGTAGCAGAAGTAGTAGTAGCAGTAGTAATAGTAGCAGTAGTAATAGTAGCAGTAGTAGTAGTAGCAGTAGTAGTAGTAGCAGAAGTAGTAGTAGTAGCAGTAGTAGTAGTAGCAGTAGTAATAGTAGCAGTAGTAATAGTAGCAGTAGTAATAGTAGCAGTAGCAGCAGTAGTATTAGTAGTAGCAGTAGTAGTAGTAGCAGTAGTATCTGTACAAACTCTGACTCATCAATAGCAACACCATTATGAACTGCATCCATTTTCAAAGATTGAGTCCTTGGTTCGTTCCGTGCTCACTTCTTTCAGGATTATGAATCAACACTACAGATTCACAAGCAGAGAGGCTCCCCAGTCACGTGGTCAATATGACGCAAGGCTACCTCTTAAAACAACACAATTATACTAGGGGCACACCCATTCCCTATAGAAGGGTCAGAAATCTAATCCATTATAGGAAGTTGAAACCGGACGAGTTGGGTTTTAAGCTGAATTAAGAATCTGAATCGCGGAGGGGTATAAAAATGGTTACTTTTAGTGAAATTCTACTTTAATTTATAGACAAAATAAAAGAAAAATAAAAGGATTCATTCAGTAGAGATACTTTTAAGAAGTGTGAAGGATTGCAATAAAATTTATATAACAAGAATTAAGACAATTGAGCTTAAATTCTTATATTAACACACAAATATCTACTTCACGAATTGAATCATTTCGCATATTCTGTTCTTACTGTTGCGGGAGTCAACCAACAAAAAAATTATTAGGTAAAGAAACTCTCTGGACATGCGATCAGCACGGTGTCAAGGCCAATGATTGCTTTGTTTTTCTTATTCGTATGTATTACATTCATTTCTGTTCAAATATCCATTCCAATCCGCAATATTAAATATTTCCTCTAACAATTCTTCACAATTATATATGGCTGTTAGTCCACACCTGTGGAGTAACGGTCAGCGCGTCTGGCCGCGAAACCAGGTGGCCCGGGTTCGAATCCCGGTCGGGGCAAGTTACCTGGTTGAGGTTTTTTCCGGGGTTTTCCCTCAACCCAATACGAGCAAATGCTGGATAACTTTCGGTGCTGGACCCCGGACTCATTTCACCGGCATTATCACCTTCATTTCATTCAGACGCTAAATAACCTAGATGTTGATACAGCGTCGTAAAATAACCCAATATATGGCTGTTTCATGAAACTTTATCTGTGTTTCATTACCTCTGTGTTGATTATTATTTATAATTTTATTTTAACGTGGAACATATCAGAATAAAACTGTCCCATTTTCTTGCAGTACGATGAAATCACTCGTAGTACCAAGGAAACAGAAGTCTAAGTAGTTTTCCACGCGGTCCGCATTGCTTTTATTCTCTATAACGCGTCTCGAATATTCCATACAACAGTCATGTAAATACTGGGTATATGGGTTATGTACAGTATATACTTGAATATCAAATAAATACACTACATTGTAGTATTAAAGAAAGTAGCCTACATGTTGTATTTCATTACTTCAATTCGAGTGCTGGCTTTTCGAGCAATCATTGGTATTTCCTTAAATCCCCTACCACTTTTTTTTAAGTAAATGGCTCACATCAAGAGATTGGCTGGTATGCATAAAGTTGAAGTAAATGTTATTGCTAAGGTCTTCGTAATATATGCTACGGTCTTTATGTATAAAAACCCATAGTAAATTCTTTCCTGCGTAGCAGAAAGTTGATCTGGAAGGCCGTGTTTAGCTTATGCTAGAATTTGTAGTTTAAACCACTATTTATATGCATAATAAGAAGTATATACTTCTACTTCTAAGTGTAAACTAAGAAAAATCGTAGCCTGCCCTGTTTGAGAATTTGTTAGCTCAGCACAAGCATTTGTATGGTTTAATATGGCAGAATTCTTGCAAATTAGCGCTAGAAAAATCTACAAGAAAAGACAAAAACAATCAGAACGTGATTATAAGAAGTTGTATAAGGTTTTACAAATAAAAAATGTTATATGAGCAGTTTTTGTAATGTACTACCGAAATGTTGATTTTGAGATAACTGGAATTCTGTTAGTTGATTTTTGTTGTTATTTAAAATACTATACTTTTAACAAAATTATTCTATGATGTATTTATAATACGGTACATTTAATTTACGTGAAAAAACTCCGTGTGCCTACAATATTTTAGGTTATATGTAAATTTAATGACTAATATTTTGGGCCTGTCTGATTCATGTCTGATTTTTGCTTTACTTTATTTTTCATGTTATTTATTTTCTTCATAAATTGCTTTTCGTCAATTTTTTTTCTTGCTATAAACTTCCGACTTAACTTTCATAGCCTGGATAGCTTTTCTTCATCACTTCTTGCGGCAGGAGTTTGCGACTTGTTTAATAATGCTGGGTATTCTTTTAATAGATTAACAAACAGCAGTTGTTCTCATTCTCTCTCTTCCACACTTCCCACTTCGTCGTAATTTTTTGTTAAACTGACCAGATTTTGAGGACAACAAGCAATTTTCCCACCAAGAAATTAACATAAATACATGGAAGGCGAAAACTAGCGAATCTTAGCGGATAAGCCCGAAGTTCTGTCGATAATCGATATAATCGAATACTCTTGATAGGTTATACTACTGCCACGTAGTACATACTTCGTAATAGTAGTATCAGGTTTAGGCATACAAAACGAAGTATATACTTCTACTTCAAGTATCTTCTACAGTCAAAGCAAAAGGTAATACTACAACTTTATGCATTTCACCCATTATTACGAAGAATAACAACGATATTAAAACGGGCAGTCCAGAGACTGACACACACATAATTTCCTTAATTGTATTATTTTGTGATTATTAAACTTGTAGTATGTCTATCGTTCAGTATAGCAATTTATTATTGAATTTACAAGTTTATAGAACCCTATTTTTACCCGAAGGCATATTAGGGCTGCAATTAAATCATACATATTATAGCCCTGTACAATTAATACTTACATAAAATATATACATAATTATGACATAAAATACAGATATTACATTAAATGTGTATGACATAATAAAAATCATAGTTATATTATATATAAATACGTAGATATGAGATAAAATAGATAAACCTAGAAAGAGATACACAATACATGAAACACAGATATATTACATGCAATACTTTCCCAGGATATATCACACACAAAGATAAGCATTTCGTAGAAACATAAATATTACTTTTAAGGACGTATATGACATAAAAATAACATGAAATAGACACATGACATACAAATGCATATTCAACACATGAGACATAGACATATTATATAAAATACACAGACAAGACATAAAAAAGAAAAATTATATAAAAACTTATACATGATATGAAACAGTGATATTATAGCTATTATTATTGCGATTATTCGTATTATTATTATTAATAGTAGTAGTATCTCCTTTTGTGGCACCCTGTTTTTCCCTGTGGTATTTTAGACTAATGATAAAAAAACATGAAAAATATATGTATACAGGGTGTTTCAAAAATACGGGGCATAATTTCAGGTATGTATTTCCCACATGTAGACAATCAAAATAGTTCATTACAACATGTGTCCGGAAATGCTTCATTTCCAAGTTATGGCCTACACAACATTGAAATTCACCGGAACGTTTTTCTTTCCGCAGGTCGTTGTCATTACAGAAGATGTTCAAAATGTCCACCTCCTGCTTGAATACAGACCTCACATCGATGTCTCATTGACCTGCGAACACGATCCCAAACTCCAGGAGTATTGCGTATGTCCTCAGAACATGCCACAATTCGATTCCGAAGGGATTCCAAATCAGGCACCGGAGACGAATAAACCAATGATTTTAAATGGCCCCACAAGTAGAAATCGAGAGGGTTCAGATCAGGTGAGCGTGGAGGCCAAGAAATTGGGCCACCTCTACCTATCCATCGATCAGGAAACCTTCGATCCAAGTACGGGCGAGCCGTACGACTGAAGTGTGCAGGAGCGCCATCATGCAAGAAGTGAATGTGTTGACGAATGATCAGTGGAGTGTCTTCTAAAACAAGAGGTATGGTGTTTTCCAGGAAGTTTGTGTACGCCTGCCCCGTAAGTCTGTTTACAAGTACATGCGGTCCAACTAATCGATCACCAATGATACCGGCCCACATGTTGAGGGAGAACCGCACCTGGTGATGAGATGGAACAGTTGCACGTGGGTTTTCATACGCCCATACATGCTGATTGTGGACATTTGTTATGCCATCTCGTGTGAACTGTGCTTCATCTGTAAATAATACTAAGGCAGGAAAGTTCGGATTTACACCACACTGCTGCAAGAACCACTGACAGGACCTAACTCGTGCAGGGTAATCTGCTGGTGACAGGGCCTGTACACGTTGCAAATGATAAGGATACAATTGATACTCTTTCAACAGTCTCCAGACAGTCGTATGAGGAACATTGACTTGCAACGCTACCTTTCGTGTGCTTATAGAAGGAGTCATGTTCACAGCCTCCAGAATCTCCTCCTGTACTTCTGGAGTTGTAGATCTTAGTCGTCCCCTTCCCAAACCAGGAGAGTTAAATTTTCCATACTCGCACAGACGGTAATGGAGACGTACAAATGTCTTCCGATCTGGACATTGTCGCTGTAGATACCTCTCCTGGTACAAGCGACGAGCCAGCGCAGCATTGCCGTCCGTCTTACCGTACATGAAGTGTATCTCTGCCAGTTCTTGATTTGAATACATGTCGCACAGTCTAACTCCTACACAACACTGAATGTAACCTTCGCCTCGGAATGAATTGTCAGAGTGCCCTCTTAATGTCTCCTTTGACGGCAACGACCTGAGGAAAGAAAAACGTTCCGGTGAATTTCAATGTTGTGAAGGCCATAACTCGGAAATAAAGCATTTCCGGACACATGTTGTAATGAACTATTTTGATTGTCTACATGTGGGAAATGCATACCTGAAATTATGCCCCGTATTTTTTAAACATCCTGTGTGTGTGTATATATATATATATATATATATATATATATATATATATATATATATATATATATATATATATACACACACAGGATATATATATATATATATATATACACACACAGGATATATATATATATATATATTCTCACACACAAAATTAACACATTCATATACCCGTTCTAATTGCATTAACTACAACTTCTCTTACTATGGCAGAAACACATAAACTAGCTATTTACAGTGAATTGTGAACATGTGATATGAATTTCTGAAATTCTCTTGAACAGCATTTCTTTTTAAACATAAAACACAGGGGTTTTTCAAATTGCCCAGAACATGAGATGACATGTGACAGTAAAAACAGGGGAGCTCATTCGAAAATTGGGCAATCAAATAGAAGGTGTTGAACAGTCTGGTCGCTTTCCTCGCATTTACACATGGATTCATTAGAACTGATTATAATAAGTTAGATGAAGGAATTGAAAAACATAGTGTTATAGATAAGATAGGCCTATATTACAAATCTGTTCAGGTACTAGCCCATACTAATCAAAAATATCCATTCAAGTAATATTCATGAAACTAGAAGAATAACCGAGATAAAACTATAATGCATACATTTTATCTTTTCCTCGCTCGCATATGTGTAACTGTTGCGTCCACTGCCGTGTCCGCTCTACATCCGCGAGCGGGGTAAGATAAAATGTATGCACTGTATATGGGAGTCAATTTACATCCGGGAAATACCAGATATTTTGATGTAAATAACTACAAATTTAAAAAAACAACAGAGTACAAACATTTTTGGGAAGCATAGTCAGCAATAGAAGTACATCGTGTCCATATAATATTGATACATTTTCGGGGATAAAATATGAGTGGAAATATAAAGGATATATACAAAAAAAAACTGGTAGCAGCGGGACATCAAACTCTCAGATACGGTACTTTAAAACTTGTGGTTTATCTCCATATTAGCCTATCTATTTTTACAGCCTAGACCAGCGGTGACCAAAGCGGGTATCGTGATTACATCGTGTAATCACAGATATTCAAATGAGTACGAGGAGTTTCCAGTACATTGCTGTGTGTTTCATTCACGTACTGCAGGCAAGCAGCGGCGGTATCATGTCACTCTACAAACTTTGTCTCTACAAGCAGTAAAATGTGGTTTCGTAAAGAATGAGAAGAACTTTTTTGTTGTTCTGTCGGACAAAAAATGTAATACGTTTACTTTGCTCAACGGTTCAATTAGGAGTATATAGAAACATTAATTGCCACGCTGAATGATGTATTATTATTATTATTATTATTATTATTATTACTGACCACTAAGTATGCGTTTCTATAACTCTTTTGTACGTGCAAGAATAGTGATATTTTTAGATCATCTCCCTAGAAGGATAAAATTATTAGATTTTATCTCAATTTTAATCTTCTTAATCTTTAGATGGGGGTAACTATTTATTAGTTATTCATTTAATATTAATATTTTAGAAAAATTGATTCAATATTATGTGTCAACGAACTGTTAAACGCCAGGAATTGACATGTCTTAAATATAGCCAGGAAGAGAAAGATGACATAAATAAATGTAAGGAAGTCAGCTACCTAATGGGGTTTGAAATATCTCGTGCTCTAAAGCCTTTTAATAGAACAGAATTTCTCAAAACAGTAATGAATAAAATAGCTTAAATATCTTGTCCATAAGAAGTTTTTAATTTTGAAAAACTACGAATTTCTCAACCAAGTATCGAGAGAACAATTTAGAAAATTCCTGATTATATTCAAGAGGAAGGTTAAAAAAGAAGCAAGAAAAATCGTATATTATTCACTGGCTCTTGATGATAGCAGTGATATTACTGATACAGCAAAGCTTGAGATTTTTATCCGCGGGATTGATCAAGATGTTAGTACAGGAACCACCACTGGTTGTAGTTTTCATGCCAAGTACCTTTCCTCCGTCTCCTTACTTCATAGGCTGTCTGTCGCATGTAATCACTGCAGCTCAAATTTTGGTCACCTCTGGCCTAGACCCTTCACTCAGGACTTTTCTGGACTGGAAGGTGTCTATGAAACGTAATTTAGAAGGCGTTTTTTTTATTACCGAGAACACGATCAATGAGATTGATGTCTGAATATGCTGGATAAATGGTTTATCTAGAAGCTTACAGAACATCTTAACACATCCATCTTTCAACAATACGGGGCGTTTCCTCATTGGGACCAGAGTTCGCTAATTCCTGAATGCCACGCTACCGAATCTTTCAATTAGGAGAGCTGGAGATTAGATGAACGTGGGTGAAGTGACCCACCCGCTCCCAACATCTCACTCCACATGGCTTCTTTTTATGGGGTTATGTGAAGGATAAAGTGTTTTATCACTTCTGTCACTGGATATTTATTAATTTAAATTTGAAATTATCGCAGCTATTGAGACACTTCACAGGAACATGTTAAAAAGAGTATTGATAAACTGAATTTTAGTCTGGACATAGCCGGGTCACAAATGGAGCTCACTTCAAGCAAAATGTTCATAATTTGTCTTTCAAATGACATTAGTTCAATAACTGTAATGCTGAGATCACACGCTATGTTTGTTCTGTTCGCTATATCGTCTATATCCAGTGGCCACACTGAAAGCTACGTTTTTACGAAACTCTTCTGTCTACCGGTTGCAGCTAAGAGACAAACAATATTTCCAGCTCCATTAAAACATTTCATGACATAGCTCCTATGGTAGTCAGTCAATCGCGGTATAATTTTTATGATTTATAGGTTAGTGTCTAAGGAAAGCAGATAAAAGGATTCGAAATAAAAATATTTTTTGTAAAAGTCAGAAAGAAAAATTCTAACTTCTAAGTGATATGTTCAAAATAAACATTTACACCTTCAAAAGTTGTTCTGCGGTAATTTTTTTTATGTTTCACTTTATATGGGGGCCAAAGCGAGGAAAATGTTGAGAATAAATGGAAATTACTTTTAAAAGTTACGGCTGTTGAACCAGTTTATTATTATCATCATCATCATTATTATTATTATTATTATCATCATTATTATTATCATTATTATTATCA
This sequence comes from Periplaneta americana, assembly GCF_040183065.1. Classification (NCBI taxonomy): domain Eukaryota; kingdom Metazoa; phylum Arthropoda; class Insecta; order Blattodea; family Blattidae; genus Periplaneta; species Periplaneta americana. The sequence goes on along the minus strand of NC_091131.1, from coordinate 55,760,858 downwards.
TTATTATTATTATTATTATTATTATTATTATTATTATTATTAAATTTCATACATCCATATGTTACGTATTAAGTTTCAATTGTCGGTCCCTTCAATACATCTACAGCCCCAGCTCAGCTCAGTTCAACCCTTATTGTAATTGATAGAGGTAGCGTATATAAAATGCAGCGGTCATTGAACGAAGATGTAACTGGTTTTTCACGAACTGGTTTTAACAAATCGTGGCACAGGGGAGCACAGTCCTATACACTATACCGACAGCTCTTGATTTGGCATCTTTAGTAGTTCAGTAATTTTTCTCGATTTTCTAAACGAAATACATCTAACTACGCTTCAGGGGCATGTTTAATAAAACTAGCAGTCCATTTATAAGTAGACTTCGAAGCTGAGGCACATTATCTCATAGAAAAATTTCACATGGCACATATTTTATCTGTCTGTCTGTCTATCTAATTATCTACCTATCCAACCATCTAATCCATCCATCTATCCATCTACCTAATCTATCCATCTACCTATCTATCTAATCCATCCATTTATTTATTTATTTACTTATTTATTTATTTGCTTATTTATTTATTTATTTACTTATTTATTTATTTACTTATTTATTTATTTATTTACGTATTTATTTACTTATTTATTTACTTACTTATTTACTTATTTATTTATTTACTTAATTACTTAATTACTTATTTATTTATTTATTTAATTACTTATTTATTTACTTACTTATTTATTTATTTATTTTTGTAAAGCGTTATTTATAAAAGAAAGTAAAAAATTTAATACATTTAAAAGTCCACACCTGTGGAGTAACGTTCAGCACGTCTGGGCGCGAAACAAGGTGGCCCGAGTTCGAATCCCGGTTGGGGCAAGTTACCTGGTTGAGGTTTTTTCCGGGGTTTTCCCCCCTCAACCCAATACGAGCAAATGCTGGTTAAGTTTCGGTGCTGGACCCCAGACTCATTTCACCGGCATTATCACTTTCTTTGCATTCAGACGCTAAATAACCCGAGATGTTGATATAGAGTCGTAAAATAACCCAATAAAATAAATAAAAAATACATTTAAAAATTTGTTCCAATTGAATTTCGTTTTGAACATCACAATGACTTCACGTTGTCCCGAATGTCCCAGCTCAACAAATTTAACGATAATAATTTAAAAGCACATTCAAATTTCTTTCTACAACCGATTTTGTTAACATTATGTATTAGTCTTAGTGACAGAAAAGAAATCTAAGTCTTACAAAATTTTGAACTCAACAAACAATTGAATTAAATTAATTTAATTATTATTAAACATATAATTTTCAATCGCCATGGCTACCTGACACTCGGAATTTGACTACCCCTGATTTTTAAAGTAAGTAGTGAGAAAAACCTTAATAGTATACTTCAAAATTAGTCAAAGAAAATATTTCTCCTTATGAGTTTGTTTGAATATCTATAAAATCTTGCTTCTGATCATTTCCATATAAATATTTCTCAAAAATGTTACGGCTTCAGCACCAACTTAATTTCTCCGTGTTTTTTCTGGTACGAAGATAAGGGTCTTAAAGCCTTAGACATTCAGTTCCCTCTTTGGTGACTGAACGGTAGGCGGTCCAGATTCGAGTCCCGGTCAGGCCTGACAATTTTCATTAAAAAATCCATAGTGATATTTGTGGTGGACAAGGTCGCAGTTGAGGTTTTTCTCGGGGTTTTCTCATTTCCACATATTAGGCATCTACATCTTTCCGTCAACATTTTTCCACCTCGTTATCATTCCATAACATTCCCCAAACGCCGCTGGCGACGCACGGAGGGGGCTGGCCTAAGGACGAGGGGGTTTTCCTGCTCGAAACCTGCAGCGAACCTTAGTGTAGTCAACCGGTGTGAGTTGAAAATGCGCCTAGCTTAAGAGTTAGAGCAATAGATCGTGAAATATCGCAGTACTAGGAAGTAGTAGGCCTACCCCCCTCCAGAAAGGCCATTTCATTTATTCGTTCAGTTACGCTGTGACGTCACCTCACTACCACAGTCTGGTATATACAGTCACGAAGCTCAATACGTAGTAAATATGCATCCATAGATAGTTGCTAACCACTAGGATCGCTACTATCGCCTCATTACAGACAATGCGAAATAGTACCGGCACAGTCTATTGTTCCTAGCATCCTCACAACTCAAGCTTCGTGACTGTATATACTAGACTGAGTTACTACCCAAAATCCTGTCCTCTCTTTCTCGTTGTAATACCGGGAAATCATTCACTCCTTTCCCAATGCCACCGAAACCGAATGAACATTCGCCTTTCCTATTCCCAACAAAACCAATTCCGAGCTGCTATTTTGTACTTTTATTTTTGCAACCAAAATACGAAATCCAACTTCGCCTCCCAACGAGGAGCGTGGATTTTAATCTGCCTTCCCATGTTGTTGTGAGTGGCGTACTTGCGTCATACCAAACAGCGGCAGCAGCTCTCCCTCTAACTGCGTGGGTGCCTGGCAGCGCAGTAACTGAAATGCTCCCGCGCACTCTGAATTCTTGCCGCGGAGCTGGAATTTTATTTTAAGAGCTGCTGGAAGCCGCGCAGTCGTCGGATCTCGTAAAATTTTCTGCCTTCAATAGGAGTGAGTTCGCGCAGCTGTAGAATGATTGTCACAAAAATGACGCATACGTTCTCATATCTTGCAATGTTTTGTAATAATTCACTTATTTTATCGTGTTGATGAATGAAATTGCTGTTCATAGTTTATATTCTTACGGACACAGGGTAGAAAGAGAGCTGCTTCGAGCGCTTGTAAATCTGAGTATTTTGAACGTTAATACTTATAGTACTACTAAGGTGAATAAATGAATCTTCACAAACTATAAAGCAATTTAAGGGTATATGTGTGAATATTTTTGAAAAATCTTTTTTTTTTCTTTGTACTAAAAAATTAACGAATTTTCCGAATCCAATTCTATATAATTTATAAAGTTTATTTACTCATTTGTGCTATTTAAATAGACATATTCTACAGGTCAGTTAAGACATTCATTTTTAACTTTAAATTACTGTACAGTAGTGGCAAAAAAAAAACCGGACCGACCCTTGTAACTTATTTCAGAGCCTTGTTCACTCCAGAGCACGATAGACAGGTAACTAAGACTTTCGTTGTTCGAATCCTGCCTGGGAAGGAAACATTTTTTTTTCTTATTCAAATTTATTCCCAATGCTTTTCGATCACTGGTAAAATTCATGTTTTGGGAATAATAAGTTAATTTAGTAAAATATCGCTGCAATCGAAAAGTATTGGGAATAAATTTGAATAAGGAACAAAAAAAAGTTTCCTTCCCAGGCAGGATTCGAACCACGAAAGTCTTAGATACCAGTCTATCGTGCTCTGAGTGAACAAGGATCTGAAATCAGCTACAAGGATCGGTCCGGTTTTTTTTGCCGCTACTGTACATTTCCCAAAATTTGCAATTTTTCCATACATTTTATAACTCCATAACCATTAGAGATAGAAAGCTGAAATTTTGCACAATGATTTCACATCCATTTATGCAAACATGAGACTATAATAATGTCCATACCTTTGAAAATAAAATTAGGTCACAAAAGAAGATTTAAATTTTAACATTCATATAGAACATATAAAAAGTTAATTGTATTAAAACAACTCTACTTGTCTCAAAGTAGAAATAAGTGTTTATCAAATGCAGTAAAAAAATTAAATATGTCAGAGACACGCTAACAATATTATGGTTATCAAATTATGTAACTGCATAATTTTCTTTCATACTCTGATGAAACTGGCTTTTAAAAAATTATTGTTAGTACCTTTTGTATACTTTTATTAGTTATTTAAGTGCTAATAAGTCTTGTTATGGTACAGTGTAAATTTTGTCCACTTGCGAGTTCATTTTCTTGTAAAATTTTAGAAATTTAGAGCCAGCATTTTCTGATATTATTTGTCGCCTTTCACGTACATATGCACTTAAGAATCAATTCATACATACAGTAAGCAATATTTTTTCCCCAGAGGTTTATTTATGAAAATAATATTTTTTCGGATATACAGGGTGGGTCATAAGTATGTTTGGAAAACGCGTGAGCGTGCTCCTGGATCAAAAATAAGAACAATTCCTTATATGAAAATTTGACGAAAAATGCTTATTGGCAAAAACAGTAATAGTGTCTTTTGTTTTCGTAAGTATCTGATCATATTATTGTGTTGTTTTTGTTTTGATTTTGTACCAGTGTTTGTTTGAAACAACACAATGACAAGACAGTAGTGTACTGTTTTTGTTTTGATTGGACGCGGTGTTCCAGTGCCTTTGCCACCCAGATCACCCGACTTCACTCCATTAGATTTTTACCTTTGGGATCACGTAAAGGTTGTCGTCTATGCAACACTAGTGAATGATACAGAGGAGCTATTTCAACGTGTTGAAATTGCATGCCAATTGATCCGTGATGACAACATGGTATTTGAGCGAACTCGCCAGTCGTGTGTACGTCGTGCTCAGGCATGTGTAAACAGTAGAGAGGGACACATTGAGCACTTTTGTAAATGATGAAAGCTGAGTGGAACAGAGAAAAATTCTCTCCGGCACCGGGATTTGAACCCGGGTTTCAGCTCTACATGCTGATGTTCTATCCACTAAACCACACCGGATTCCCATCCCGATGTCGGATCGAATCCTCTCAGTTTAAGTTCCACCTCTTGGGTTCCCTCTAGTGGCCTACCCTCATGCACTGCGTCGTAGATATATGACAGTGGCACAATGTCCACACATGTGCAGAGGTGCACTCGTTATGAGTGACTAAGTGGCCGGGATCCGACGGATGGAAATCCGGTGTGGTTTAGTGGATAGAGCATCAGCACGTAGAGCTGAAAACCCGGGTTTAAATCCCGGTGCCGGAGAGAATTTTTCTCCGTTCCACTCATCTTTCATCATATGATGACGCAGAATTTCTGCACGGAAATATCATAACATGTACTTCAGTACATCGTAACAATATAACTTTTATAAATGTTAAATAAGTTTCCAAATATGTAGGCCTACTTGTGAAAAAAAAAGGAACAAAAACAAAATATGACCATTTCTCCAATAAAAAAGCATTTTTCTTCAAATTTTCATACAAGGAATTGTTCTTAGTTTTTATTCAGAAGCACGATCACGCATTTTTTTATGATTCTCCCTGTATATGACAAAATAACATATGAATAAATAAATACCGAGTGAAATATTAAATAAATAGATAAATAGCCTAAATAAATAACTAAATAATGGGATAGTCATTAGGATTCGAGCCATTAATAGTACTATCTAGAAAATTTTTAACTTCAAATCTATCATCTCCGTTATGAGCTACCTCAACATCTGTGACACCTGCCTCATTAAGTATTACACTACATTAAAAAATATAAGAGCAACACGTTACTCTATAAGAGGTTAAACCCATTTCCAAAGAAACGCTCATATGTAAACCCCGCTGGAAACGAAGTGATCCGAAGTTGGGGATAGACAATATTTTCAACTGCAAAAATAGCGGCAAGTTTTTCTGTTCCAAGCTGTACATATGAGCATAGCAACGTTTCGATAAAGGTTTAATTTTCTTGCCAGATTAATGTTGTTTTAATCCAAAACATAATACTTAACGGTATTCAACATTAAATGTTAAATGTTATGTTTTATTTAACGACGCTCGCAATTGCAGAGGTTATATCAGCGTCGCCGGATGTGCCGGAATTTTGTCCCGCAGGAGTTCTTTTACATGCCAGTAAATCTACTGACATGAGCTTGTCACATTTAAGCACACTTAAATGCCATCGACCTGGCCCGGAATCGAACCCGCAACCTTGGGCATAGAATGCCAGAGCTATACCAACTCGCCAATCAGGTCGACTTCAACATTAATCCTGGAAAGGTTCCCTAACCATTTTTTGCAAGGGAGCAGAATGAAGCCCTACACAGATTACATATTGTGATTGTTTAAGGGAAAACACCATCGGGAGGGAGACTCATACGCAGGAGGTCTTATGTGAACAGGGATGACGCAGAGGGCGGAAGAGCGTCTTCAACTGTTCAAATATTAGTCGACTTGAGGACGCATTTCGATTCGCTCTTGTTTTGCCAGACGATTGTCATGGCAACCGTGAGGCGTTGAGTACTTTCTCGCTTAAGTACAACTGACCAGATAAAAGAGAGTTTATATGGTTATCAGACAGGATGTGAGAGAAAGCGCTAATTATATGCAAACACGACAAAGTCAGCTTGCACCCACCATTCAGCTTATTGATCTGCGAACCACAGTTATGTGGGATGTTCTCAGAAGTATTCTTTGACTGGCTCAACTGTATAATTTTCTGTCTCGAAGTTTCGTCTTTCTTTTATTAGAGTACTGAGGCGTTGGCATTAACTTCAATGATACTAGTGGTTACTTGCACCGTGAAACATAGGTTTTATTAAAAGGTAAAGAGAAGCAAATGACGCGGTGAGTTCCAAAACTTCGCAAGTAGGCTTACAGACCAAGAAACAAAATTTCGGCCACCTGAAGTTCCAGTTATAACATACTGCATTAAGCATGCGCAGTATATTAGACTATAACTGAAACTTGGAAAATTCAGGTGGCCCAAATTTTGTTTCTGGGTCTGTACGCTTAACATAATTTCTCGGAAACCAGAAAAAAAAAACTTAGTTTTTTTTTACCAAATTACTGTTGAATTGTTTACCACTAAAATGAAAAAGAAATAGTTATAAGAGCAAGTTCATAAAAAAAGTTCATCATCTGCTCATTTGCTTAAACATAATAAAACAATGAAAAAAGCTTGTATCAAGTTCTGTTGCAAAAGACCAAATGCATCAAGTTTTGATGCGAGATTGCTTGCAAATATAAAGTTTCGTTGAACATAAGGAATAACAAAGTTGAGTCCGCCATAATTAATAATCGAAAAAAATATATATAGTTTTATTATTTCATCCAAATCTGAAATAGTAATTTTTCACTCTTACAATAATTAATTCTACTAATAACATTCTTTAACATTTTAAATTAAGCGTTAATGAAAATGTGTGTAGTTGAAACTTCTGTTAAGATATCACACCTTCAAGACAAGATCATCTTGATCTCCATATTCATCAAGACCACTTTCCACAACACTTCCTTCAATAACGTCACTTTTACGGTCAATGTTGTCTTTGAAGAAATTGAGAGCTACATTTTCAAACCACTCATCACACAAGTATTTTTTTCAGTATTGAATTAATATCTTTGAGTGTTGCTGCTGAAAAGCAGTGTTGTCAATTCAGACCTCAAGAAAAAATATAAATTTGCCTTAAAATTATATGAAACATACCAAATAAAGTGTTGTTTTCTTTAAAATACCACGCTGATACTGTACTGTTTCTGTGTTGGCAACAGTATGGAGTATGAACATATGAACTTCTAGAACAAGCCGAGCATTTGTGTCTTATTTTAGATAAATAGAAACGTATGAAGTTTCGACTCAAAATGTTCATTCTTCATGTATTAAATTTTGAGGCAAAATGACAATGTTTCACGAAGTTTTGAACCAAAATCCATATTTTAAATCTAAAAAAACTCCTAAATAATCAGATTTGATACAAATACTTGGTGTAATATGATGCAGAGATGGGATATGAATTGACTCAAATAGGTAACTCAATCTTTTTTAACTTGTCAAGTTTTGAAACTCACCGCTTCAAATAATTTTAGAACAATCAATAAATCAAAGCATTAAGTGTTAATAATAATAATAATAATAATAATAATAATAATAATAATAATAATACGCCAAAAATGTAATAATTAAAAATCCGTACATTCTGTTAAGCTTCAATACTGTGAAATGCAGTGCGGCTCTTGGCAAATTACTATTTCTCATTTTTGGCTCACCTCTGACTTCTAATGAGTACCACTGCTTAAGATTCTCGCTACTAAATAATGTGCTACAGTATGTTTTGTTGTCTGTAAAATATAGACTTACGAATTTCTTCAGTGAAAATACTATAAATCCCAATCACTGGACATTCCACTGCAGTGAGGATTAAGTATAAATAACAGTATTAATGTGACTGTGTGTGTTCCATTCTTCAACTACATAGGCCTATATAAATTTATACATTCGAAGTAAAATTTCCTTTGGGCTTCTGTCAGAAAACGCTGTTATTATAACGACGATTATTATGCTTACATGTTTTTTGTGCATACTTCTAAAAATATAACCATTTTGTTAAAGAAAGTTAGATTTTCACACCTGCGCAAGAGTTGGTCGTCTATTTTGTATCTAAACGAGGGAATATGGCGGCTGCGATTGCGTTATCTGTTGCCTTGGCGACTGCGCCTGCAATAATGGGGCGATTAGAGCGCGGTTCATTTGTTTACTACACGAGTTCATTTGTCGAAAGATAAAGCATCGCTATTGATTTGCGAGTACGAGGTCGACGCACATCACGCCAGTTTATTGCTGCGTACCGGGTGTTCGTGATACAGGCAGATGCGGTGGACAGGAGAACATAGAGGAAGAAAACGAGTGACAACAGTCAGAAAAGAAACAGATAAATAGAGAAAAAAGATAATATTGAAGGAATAGAAAGCAAAGAAGAGAAAGGAATTAAGAAGGAAGCAAACACAAGAGGAAGGCAGAGGATATCAGGAAAATTAAAGGAAATCCGAAGTACACAAAACAGAAAAGAACAGAAATCAGAAGATGAAATAAGGAATACGATAATTAATTTAATTGTGGAAGGAGGAAAGAAAACGAATAGAGAAAATTTGATATAGAAGATAAAAATGAATAGGAAAAGGGTGAAGAAAGAGAGAATTTAAGGAAAAGAACAGAAAGAAATGACAAAAAGTAAGAAAAACAGAAAAGAATAAATAAAGGAAAACGTACTTCAGGAAAAGAGAAAGAAATGAAAGCAATAACTGAAAGAAGATGTAGTTAGGAGAGAAGAATATAAAAGCAGAATAGAAAAGGGAAGAAGGAACGGAAGTAAGAATGAGCGAAAGAGTGGGACGAAGGAAACGAGAAGTGAGGAAATGAATAACAGTGAAAGAAGTGGAGAAAGAATTACAGAAATAAACTTAAGGAGACAAACGTAAGTAAATAAAACAGATAGGAAAGAAATAGGTTCATAAAACAAGAAATTCAGGATAAATTAAATCAAATAATGAATCAACAAATAATGAAAGCGCACAAAAGAGAGAAAGGAGAAAGAAAACAGGAAAAAGGAATGAAAATGATGGCAGGGAAAAATAAATAAATTAGAAATTGAGTGAATGAATGAATAAAAAATAAAAAGACGAATAAATGAATGAATCAATCAATCAATGAACTACATAAATAAATTAACAAATGGAATGAAATAATGCGTAAAGGAACGAACGAATGAATGACATAAGTACATAAATAAATGAATACCAGAAAGAACAAATGAATTAACGAATGAATTAATCTATTTTAATAATTAGTAGAACAAATGAGTAAGTACGTTAGTGACTCAATGGATGGGTGAGTAAATACATAAATAAGTAAATTGAATAAATGAATGAGAAAATAAAAGAAAACAATAAATAAATAAAGAATGAATGAATAAACGACTGAGTGAGTGAGTGAGTGAGTGAGTGAGTGAGTGAGTGAGTGAGTGAGTGAGTGAGTGAGTGAGTGAGTGAGTGAGTGAGTGAGTGAGTGAGTGAGTGAGTGAGTGAGTGAGTGAGTGATCAACTAAATCAATAAAGAAAATAAAAATAAATGAATATATAAGTAATAAATTTATTTATTTATTTAAATTTAAATATACAGAATAAAGAATATAATTACAAAACAAACAAGAGAAATATAAATAAAATAATACAAGCAATATAAAAAGAAGATACAGTACTATTAACAAAATTTGAGACCGAATGAGCAGCGCTCGTGCTCGGTCGCAGTTCAGATATAATATTAAAATAAAAAGAATAATAATAATAAAAATAAATAAGTAAAATAAAATAGGAACTAAAATATAATTACAGCGGCAATGGAATTATATAATATAATATTAACACTAGAGAAGAATAATACCGCACGTGAAAAGTAGGACTAATATATATTTCAAAATTATAGAATACAAATATAATATAGGTTGATTAATTCATACACATATGCTATAAATTTATTTAATCAAATTGAAGATATTAACACGTTTCTAATTTTCTTGTTATATGTTAGAGGTTACATGTTAGAAGTTCTGGGTGTAATTTAGTTAAAGCATTGTACAACCGAGGGCCAAAATTTATGCTATGCTTTAGACCAGCAGATGTGAGACATTTAGGTTCTACTAATGTTGAATTAATATTTCGTCTTGTGTCATAATTGTGTGTCTGTAATACAAACTTATTACGATTTTTATGATAAAATTTTAACAGCGTATACTTATAAATTTGTTCAATATTAAATACATTAAATTCAGAATAAATTAATTTAGTTGGATAATCGAAACGTTTCTTCAAACAAATTTTAATTATTCGTTTTTGTAGTAAATTTGACGGACTAAGATTAATTTTTGTACTTCCGCCCCAAACAATTACACCATATTGAATGATAGACTGAATAATGGCCAAATAAACATTTCGTAGAACTCTAATGGGTAAGTAGCATCGAAGATTAACGAATTTATAAATTGTTTTGCGAAGCCTCTTACAAAGGTAAGTAATGTGATGAGGCCAAATGAACAAATGAAATAACATATGAATGAATGGATTTTAGAACAAATGAATGAATAAGTTAATTAATTAATTCACACAAAATGAATGAACACATGAATGAAAGAATAAATGGATGAAAGAATAAATAAATACTTAAATAAATGAACAAATGAATAAATAAATGAAAGAAAGGAACAAATGAATGAACGAATTACATAAATGAACAAGAGAAGGAAAGAATGAATGAGTGAAAAAATAGATAAATAGATAAATGAAAACAAGACAAAAAGGAAAGAAAGGGCAGTGAAGGGCGTCCAGCCTGGTTTAATCAAGCGCCCTCATCTTCGCCGTCGTTTCCTCTGGATGCTCAGCAAGAGCGGCTCAACTCCGGGGCTTGACCTTGGAGACTATCTTATGCAAATCTGATTCCAGTTGTGAAATTTAATTAAACGTGCTGCCAGCTACCGTACCGCAGCTGGTCGCCACGCTGCGGCGACTTGTAGAGTAACTTACTTCACTCCGATGTCGCACTTACTCCGCTCTCGCACGCACCCCGCGGGTCGCGACACTCCGGGGCCCGCGTAATCCGGTCGCGGTGCAGGACGGCACGTCGCGGCTTAAGACGTCACGTGACCCGGGCATGTGTCCGGCGGGATACATTTGCAGGGTGTCAAGGCGCAAATAACGTTGAAGTGATATGAAAGGCTCCGAGCCGGATTGGATCCAGACATAATCGGAAGTGCACACAAGGACGAAATTCGTAAACCCAACCCGGGCGACTTATTAAAAAACCGAGATTCGATTACCGATACCGGCAAATCTTATTTTTTTCGTAATTGTACATTCTCTGTTGGAATAGTCTTACAATGGCCACGAATGTAACTTCTTTTCATTCTTCAATTTGTAGTCGTTTCATACTAACAGCGACGTCAAGGAAAGAATTAGTGCTAAATTTGAATCAGTATGCTCATGCTTGAAATAGAGACAGGAAGAGAAAGTAAAAAATGGGGTCCTTAGTCTAAAACAATAATTTTGTAAGAAATATTGCTATGACATAAATAAAAATAGGTATGTATAATAATGTCCCGCGCCGTGGCGTCGTGGTCTAAGGCATCCTGCCTAGGACTCGTGTTACGGAATGCGCGCTGGTTGAAGTCCTCGTGGGGGAAGAAATTTTCTCATGAAATTTCGCCCAGTGTATGGGACCGGTGCCCACCCAGCTTCGTGATGCACTTGGGGAGCTACGATAGGTAGCGAAATCCGGTTGCGAATGCCAGCTATAACGGCTGGGGGGATCGTGCTAACCACACGATACCCCCATTCTGGTTGGATGATCGTCCACCTCTGCTTCTGCATGTGGGCGTGAAGCCAGCAGCCGGCTGATCGGTCTAGGCCCTTCACGGGCTGTAGCGCCACTGATTATTATTATTATTATTATTATTATTATTATTATTATTATTATTATTATTATTATTATTATGTATAATAATGAAAACAGTAGTACAGTGCCTACCAAAAGTTTAAGACCACCTTGTGACGTGATATATTTTTAATTGTGAACAAACTAATTCTAATAATTTTCACAAAATAATCACTTTAACACAAAAATTAGACTATTATTTAATGTTACTGTAAGTTTCATCAAGGTCATTAATGTTTTAGCTAATATTTTACACATTCAATTAAAGAATGTCATTGAAGTCAAAAAAGTGAAAATCATGTGCTAGACAGGTATTTTTTTATTTACTTCGCAAGCTGCACATGAAAACGTTAATAGTCAATAGGTCCACCCTTATGCTTTAAACACATTTTCACACGTTTCCTCATACTTTGCACCAACTTCTGACATTCTTGGGGCATAACTTCGTTCCATACCTCGGAGATTTTTTCTCGTAGTTCCTGGACATTCCTTGGCTGGCGGGACGCTACACGAAGGCCTATTATATTCCACAGGTTCTCAATGGGGTTCAGGTCCGGACTCCTTGCTGGCCAAGGCAACAATGGAATGCCCTTTCTTTCGAACCAAGCCATTGTTCCTGCTGACTTGTGGCAAGGCGCGTTGTCTTGTTGAAATACGAAGTACCCGTTGTGCAGCTTCTGGGCGGATGGAAGCATATTGTCTTTCATTGTCTCAATATATTCTTGAGAATCCATTGAGCCATCGATGAACCTCAAAATTCCTGTCCCTGCAGCAGACATGCAGCCCCAGATCATGACAGAGCTTCCTCCCCCCTGGACTGCTGGTACGAGGCATTCGGGAAGAAATTTTTCCGTTAGTGTCCTTCGGACTCTCACTTTTCGAGAACTATACAGAACAAATCTCGATTCATCGCTGAACATCACCTTACCCCAATGTTCCATATACCAGTTTTTCCTGGTTTTACACCAGAAACGCAAATCGGATTAAATAGAAGCTCAAAGGAATCTATTAAGTTCAAAATGACTCAAACTGAACGATGCAGGTCTTAGGGCCTATAGAAAGAGGAAGAAAGTCGAAGCGGCTCAACTTGGAGAGCCCCAACCGGACAACTCTACCCCGAGTAAGGGCAAACCAATGCATGTGGACACTGATTACGACTGAATAGAAGCAAACACACGTACCGGGCATAGTTAGATCTCAAGACAAATATGAGAAAATACAACACGAATAAACTAAATTAAATTACAGGGCAATAAACCATACGTTTGTGGCTTCCTATAACCAGTATTATCTCCATACTGCAACGTGGTATGGTTCCCAATCGAATCGTCTGAACGAGATCTAAACAGAAAACGTTAAATCATAAAAGCATCTGATTCAAAAGTATGCAGTCAAGAAATGACTGGACACTGTAAATTTTATAAATACGAGTAACATTCGAATTTCCGGAAGTCGTTCTATACACATCTGTGCATATACTCATACCCACGATTATATCTGGCAGTACACAAATAGTATAGTTCCGCGTCATATGTTAAGTTACTTCACGATTGTCTCGTTGAGATTATGTAAAATCTTCCGATTTTGAAGTTTTCTCTAATCTAGAATGCAATCCCGTCGATTCCTCAAAACAGTTACTTCATCATTAATAACGTTTAACCTGCCCGAAGTTCTCAAATTTTTACCTCAAAAGTAACGTAAATTTGACCGAAAAAACTGTGCTCGCTTCTCCATTTAACTCAAGTCAAAGTCTGGCAGCATGCACTAAATCGAGCTGACTTAGCTAAGCTATCGTCTGAGAATATTGCTGGGTGATTATTTTTAAAATATTGTTGCATATGTAAACTATCTGAAGAAATACAGTAGAACTCTAATTATCCGAACTCCAAATATCCTGATCGCCAAATATCCGGGTCACGTTTCAGAACAGTTTGAAAAGAAAGTTGCAGAAAACTACAACCAGTGGTGGTTCCTTGATTAATCCCGCGGATAAAAAATCTCAAGTTTTTCTGTATCAGTAATGTCACTGCTGTCATCAAGAGCCAGTCAATAATATACGATTTTTCTTACTTCTTTTTTTTTTTAACCTTCCTCTTGAATATAATCAGGAATTTTCTAAATTGTTCTCTCGATACTTGGTCGAGAAATTCGTAGTTTTTCAAAATTAAAAACTTCTTATGGACAAGTAATTTAACTTATTTTAATCATTACTCTTTTGAGAAATTCTGTTCTATTAAAAGGCTATAGAGCACGAGATTTCAAACCCCATTATGTAGCTAACTTCCATTCATTTTATTTACAGTATGTCATCTTTCTCTTCCTGGCTATGATTTAAGATATGTCAATTCCTGGGGTTTAACAGTTCGTTGACACATAATATTGAATCAGTTTTTCTACAATATTATTATTAAATGAATAACTGATAAATAGTTACCCTCATCTAAAGATTAAGAAGATTAACATTGAGATAAAACCTATTAATTTTATCCTTCTAGGAAGATGATCTAAAAATATCAAGATTCATGCACGTACAGAAGAATAATTATAGAAACATATACTTAGTGGTCAGTAACAACAACAATAATAATGATAATGATAATGATAATAATAATAGTAATAATAATAATAATAATGATAATGATAATGATGATAATAATAGTAATAATAATAATAATGATAATGATAATGATGATAATAATAGTAATAATAATAATAATAATAATAATGTAATTTGCTAGGATACGTCGTTGCATATAGACCACTTTTACACTAAACCTAAAATTTGTTTTTGCAAGATATACTAAAATCCTAAACTAACCTAACCTAACCTTTCCTTTCCCTTAATCTGTGACAGGTTAGGTTAGGTTAGGTTAGGTTAGGTTAGGGTTTTAGTATACGTTGTATATAATAAGGTTAGGTTTAGTGTAAAAGTGGTCTATATGCAACGACGTCTCCTAGAAAATTACCTAATAATAATAATAATAATAATAATAATAATAATAATAATAATAATAATAATGCATCATTCAGCGTGGCAATTAATGTTTCTATAGACTACTAATTGAACCGTTGAGCAAAGTAAACATATTACATTTTGTCCGACAGAACAACAAAAAAGTTCTCCTCATTCTTTACGAAACCACCTCTTACTGCTTGTAGAGACAGAGTTTGTATAGCGACATGATACCGCCACTGTTTGCTTTCAGTACGTGAATGAAACACACAGCAATGTACAGGAAACTCCTCGTACCCGTTTGAATGTCTGTGATTACACGATGTAATCACGACACCCGCTTTGGTCACCGCTGCTCTAGAGACACGATGTCATCACTATGAAAGCTATGAACTCGCCCAACCCGCCTCAAATAGCTTACTTCGTTTCTTATATAGCCCTACCCGACCCATGATTTTCTTCGACATTTTCAATCCACGTAAACCTGTAAATCCGTTACTTCTTTCGGTGAAAACATCGTTAGTTTTTACACTGACTAATAATGTATCGTAAAATAATGATGTACGTCTGGTTGCTATTGTGCGGCAACACACTAAATCTCAAACAGATGTAATGGTTATTTACAAACTCATGCGCAAAAAGTAATTGGATGTAGAATTTAGGACAACAGTCAAATGTTTTAAGAAAACTGCATCGTTTTCGCATAAATACTTTAAGCTGCTATAACAAGAATATACTAATTAATAGCATATACTTATCACACTGTAATTGATTCACTAGTAAAATAACTTGCTAATGACTGGTTTTAATAGTTATCACTTGTTACAGAGCTTCACGGATCTCATCTTGTGAGACTAGAAGTGTCGGTATATATAATAATAAATTGTTTTATAATTTCAGTCAAAAACTTTTCAATTAATACACAAACAATTTTCTGTTATTTCACATCACAAGGTTATATATCCACAGATATTTTCGATTTTTTTAAATCATCTTCAGGCGGAGATACATAAATTGACAAATTATTATAAATAAAAATAAAAACTGTTTAAAAACAAAACGATATAAAATGTGGTTTAAAACGTGAGTGTTGAGCGATTTCCGCCGATTTTGGAATAGACACAGACGCACTTGAACTGCCAACATAGAAAACAAAAAATCACTACCTGTTCAAGAGCGCCACACTCAATCGCTTTCACCTTCATCTTGACGAGGATAATAAAAGCCTAAACTAACCTAACGTAACCTGTCACTAAAATTCTGAACTAACCTAACCTAACCTAACTTGTCGCAGATTCGTCTATACAAGGCATAACAAAAGTCTTAATTATCCTAACCTAACCTGTCATAATTTCGTATATGCAAAGCATAATAAAAGCCTAAGCTAAACTAACCTAACCTAACCTAACCTAACCTGTCACTGAAATCCTAACGTAACCTAATCTAATCTATCACAGATTTGTCTATACAAGACATAATAAAACCTTAAAATACTGTAACCTAACCTGTCACAGATAAGTACGTAAGACATAATAAAAGCCTAAACTAACCTAACCTAACCTGTCACTGAAATCCTAAAGTAACCTAATCTAATCTATCACAGATTTGTCTATACAAGGCATAACAAAACCCTAAAATACTGTAACCTAACCTGTCACAGATAAGTACGTAAGACATAATAAAAGCCTAAACTAAACTAACCTAACCTAACCTAACCTGTCACTGAAATCCTAAAGTAACCTAATCTAATCTATCACAGATTTGTCTATACAAGGCATAATAAAACCTTAAAATACTGTAACCTAACCTGTCACAGATAAGTACGTAAGACATAATAAAAGCCTAAACTAACCTAACCTGTCACTGAAATCCTAAAGTAACCTAATCTAATCTATCACAGATTTGTCTATACAAGGCATAACAAAACCCTAAAATACTGTAACCTAACCTGTCACAGATAAGTACGTAAGACATAATAAAAGCCTAAACTAACCTAACCTAACACTGAAATCCTAAAGTAACCTAATCTAATCTATCACAGATTTGTCTATACAAGGCATAACAAAACCCTAAAATACTGTAACCAACCTGTCACAGATAAGTACGTAAGACATAATAAAAGCCTAAACTAACCTAACCTAACCTGTCACTGAAATCCTAAAGCAACCTAATCTAATCTATCCAAGGCATAATAAAGCCTTAAAATAATGTAACCTAACCTGTTACAGATAAGTACGTAAGACATAATAAAAGTCTAAACTATCCTAACCTAACCTGTCACTGAAATCCTAAAGTAACCTAATCTAATCTATCACAGATTTGTCTATACAAGACATAACAAAACCTTAAAATACTGTCACTAATCTGTCACAGATAAGTACGTAAGACACAATAGAAGTCTAAACTAACCTAACCTGTCATAACACTCCATTTAATTATCTCTACACACTTCCCTTAGGTTTGAAAATGGCCGAATTTCTATCCCGCTGGAACATTGCAAACTAGCGTGAAACGTTCGTAAAGTCTCGTAAGTTATGTTGGTATGACATGTAAGACGACTGAAGATTCATATCCGCAATAGGAAAAGAAGTCGCTCAACTCTCGTTTAACCTACTATTTGGATATTTTGATGTTATATAACAAGTTTCAATCATAAAATTGTATGTAAGTTATGTATTGATCATTAAAATTAAAATTTAAAGTCATTAGTGATACCATGTTCAGAAGAAAAGGTTACAATTATTCTGTAAATTTGCTAATCAGTCACTCGAATCGATGAGGTCTATGTGACAACTGAAATTAACCAAAAAGTAATTTTTACGAAACCATAATCAGAAAAGCAAGAGTTATGCTTTTTTATTAATACTTACGATGTTAAGAGGAAAACGCAGAATCATCTTAATAGGGCTATCAAATAGAAGAGTCGGGTATCTCTTTTTCTTGCACTAAAATATTGTGATTAATGAACACTATAGCTACCATTAGTTGTAAAACCATTGTGTCCTCGACCGTCAAGAGTACTGCGTAAAAGTTTACCAAGCCCGCGACACATATTTCTGCACTGTTCTACGTTTTAACACATTCTAAATAGTAAGCTCTCTTCTCCTAGGGTATAAATAAATATTTGCTGTAAAATATTAAACTCTACACTTTCACTTGAGTTCGCCACATTTTAATTATGAATAAAGAGCTAATTTGTAATTGTCCGTCAATAACCTATCACTGCCCGCATAGCTACTTACAGCTGACATGCTGAACACACTCGTTCACGATCGGGAACATTCACTAAATCAGTGACCGCAAAACGTAGTATCGCGAGGCATGTCTCTGAACGGACCTGAACCCAGACCACTGTAAGTAAGACGTCACAGCACACCCCTCCTCGCCCCACTCCTTCGCTTGGCTTCAGGTTGATTAGACTTCAGACGAGACAGTGATATCAGAGGCAGATTCATTCAATTATCCAGTGCTATTTGGAGATAATGGTGTATAGAAATTACGCTCTATTAAAATATTGGTTTCAGAACATAAAAACGTCAACGAAAACTTGCATTTACAGTGATTGTTGTTAGGTCTTGACAGAATTCCTACACAGAAACTTGTTGCTATGGAAACCATTCTATACTGAAATAGGCTCTTACAGTGCACTTATTGTTACTTAGTTATCATTACAGTATAGTTTTGCGAAGGCTTTGGAATAACATTGCTCTAAATTTTCAATGCAAAATATACTGTATTGTCCACACCTGTGGAGTAACGGTTAGAGAGTCTGAATCCAGGTCGGGGCAAGTTACCTGGTTGAGGTTTTTCCGGGGTTTTTCTTTAACCCAATATAAGCAAATCCTGGGTAACTCTCGGTGCTGGACCCCGGACTCATTTCATCGGCATTATCACCTTCATCTCATTCAGATGCTAAATAACCTGAGATGTTAATACAGCGTCGTACAATAACCTACTACAGTGTATATACAGGGTGTTTAAAAAATACGGGGCATAATTTCAGGCATGTATTTCCCACATGTAGACAATCAAAATAGTTCATTACAACATGTGTCCGGAAATGCTTCATTTCCGAGTTATGGCCTTCACAACATTGAAATTCACCGGAACGTTTTTCTTTCCGCAGGTCGTTGTCATTACAGAAGTTGTTCAAAATTTCCACCTCCTGCTTGAATACAGACCTCACATCGATGTCTCATTGACCTGCGAACACGATCCCAAACTCCAGGAGTATCGCGTATGCCCTCAGAACATGCCAATTCGATTCCGAAGGGATTCCAAATCAGGCACCGGAGACGAATAAACAAATGATTTTAAATGGCCCCATAAGTAGAAATCGAGAGGGTTCAGATCAGGTGAGCGTGGAGGCCAAGCAATTGGGTCACCTCTACCTATCCATCGATCAGGAAATATTCGATCCAAGTACCGGCGAGCCGTACGACTGAAGTGTGCAGGAGCGCCATCATGCAAGAAGTGAATGTGTCGACGATTGATTAGTGGAGTGTCTTCTAAAACATGAGGTATGGTGTTTTCCAGGAAGTTTGTGTACGCCTGCCCCGTAAGTCTGTTTACAAGTACATGCGGTCCAACTAATCGATCACCAATGATACCGGCCCACATGTTGAGGGAGAACCGCACCTGGTGATGAGATGGAACAGTTGCACGTGGGTTTTCATACGCCCATACATGCTGATTGTGGACATTTGTTATGCCATCTCGTGTGAACTGTGCTTCATCTGTAAATAATACTAAGGCAGGAAAGTTCGGATTTACACCACACTGCTGCAAGAACCACTGACAGGACCTAACTCGTGCAGGGTAATCTGCTGGTGACAGGGCCTGTACACGTTGCAAATGATAAGGATACAATTGATACTCTTTCAACAGTCTCCAGACAGTCGTATGAGGAACATTGACTTGCAACGCTACCCTTCGTGTGCTGATAGAAGGAGTCATGTTCACAGCCTCCAGAATCTCCTCCTGTACTTCTGGAGTTGTAGATCTTGGTCGTCCCCTTTCCAAACCATGAGAGTTAAATTTTCCACACTCGCACAGACGGTAATGGAGACGTACAAATGTCTTCCGATCTGGACATTGTCGCTGTGGGTACCTCTCCTGGTACAAACGACGAGCCAGCGCAGCATTGCCGTCCGCCTTACCGTACATGAAGTGTATCTCTGTCAGCTCTTGATTTGAATACATGTCGCACAGTCTAGCGCCTACACAACACTGAATGTAACCTTCGCCTCGGAATGAACTGTCAGAGTGTCCTCTTAATGTCTCCTTTGACGGCAACGACCTGCGGAAAGAAAAACGTTCCGGTGAATTTCAATGTTGTGAAGGCCATAACTCGGAAATAAAGCATTTCCGGGCACATATTGTAATGAACTATTTTGATTGTCTACATATGGGAAATACATACCTGACATAATGCCCCGTATTTTTGAAACATCCTATATAGGCCTCTATATATATATATATATATATATATATATATATATATATATATATATATATTGTATTTGCAATTTTTAAAATATGATTTTGCAAAAATTTTGTACAATACACGTTTGTGAAGTGCATTACAAAATCTTGGAAATTGAAAGCTCACTTTTCTCGTTTTTTCACATTTTTTCTCGATTTGTAAAAAGAACTTCCCAATCTTGTATCGTAATATACTATTTCCGTAGTCATACCAAAAACGTAAAATGATTACTGTACTCTAAAATATCAATACTCACGAAGGTCATGAACCTCGCGAATACAACCATGTGCCCAATTATATAACAGGACTAGCCATAAATGGCGACTGGAGAGAAGAGCACCTCTCCTGACTTTTATCTCCGAATTGTATTCCTTTACCAAATTAACGTAAAGTCAAAACTACTGCTGTTCCCATTTCCTCACTTACAGCAAGAGACGAGTCCTTAGATCCTGTTCCAGATGCATCTATTCAGCTGTTACATTATCGAAACTGGCTGCATGGCGCGCTCCCTTATCTACAAATTATTGATAACGTGAGAACTGACATCATTGTAGTAGAACTTTAAAATTAAATGTCGCGGGATAAATTTCTCTAATTGGCTATTAACAAGAATATCACGTCCAAACCTGTGGAGTAACGGTCAGCGCGTCTGGCCGCGAAACCAGGTGGCCCGGGTTCGATTACCGGTCGGGGTAAGTTACCTGGTTGAGATTTTTTCCGGGGTTTTCCCTCAACCCAATATGAGCAAATGCTGGGTAACTTTCGGTGCTGGACTCCGGACTCATTTCACCGGCATTTATTTTATTTTATTTCATTTATTTATTTGTTATTGAACATAACAGGCAAAGCCCAATTACAATGTTCAAGCCTGACAAACTAATTTATAAAACAAACAAGGAAAAAGAAACATACACTTATTAAAAACTGAAAGAAAATAGAAATGAGTGAAAGAAAAAAAGAGAATTTGAAATAAGGTGTGAAAGTAGCTTAAAATTAACTAACAACAATATTCTGTAAAATATGATAAATAATCCTGAATCTAGAGAAATTCATATTGAAAATATCAACATTCGGCTGAGGATGTAATTTATTGTATAACTGTAACATTTGAGAAACTGGGGAATTTTTGTGGAATTCAGTATTTTCCCTTGATATGTAAAATAAATTTCGAAATTTTGTATTAAGCCTAGGTGCATATAATGTTATAAAATAAAATAAACCAACACAGTCCAACTTATTGTTAACAATTTTATAAAGAAAGTTTAAAGATTGACAATTTCGTCTAATTTGCAAATTAGTAAAATGGAAATGTTGAAGCATTGTAGCATAACTCTCATAAGTAGGATAATTATTATAAAGTCTGTAATATAACCATTTTAGAAATTTATTTTGAATTTTTTCTAGTAACAGAATATATTTGTTAGTAACTGGGTTCCAGATAACCGCAGCACACTCTAATTTAGATCGAACAATGGAATTATACAAAATTATTATAGTTTTGACTTTAAATTTACAAGAATTTCTCATAACAAAACCTAAACTTTTATAGGACACCTTCATCTCATTCAGACGCTAAATAATCGAAAATGTTGATAAAGCGTCGTAAAATAACCTACTAAAAAAAAGAATATCACACAAAATGCATTGGCGCAGAAGAAATATTTCTCTCCTTCTACTCGCCAATTCTGGCTAGCTCCAATATAATGTAGCCTACAGTATTATAGCACGTGAAGGAAACTGCAACCAACTGTTAATAAGTATCATATGGTGCTTCATATGAGAACAAATGAATGTGTGTACATATGTGTGTTAATTGTTCAACAAGTTAATTCAAAATGGCGGCTCTCAGTTGTTAACAGTCAGGCGAGTGGAGGGAAATTTCCGTACCTGTAGGAACGAATATTTAACGCTCTGTAAATAATTAACGGTCAGACGTCTCCTCCGCTAAACCAGGAATCCGCACATGTACGAAATGTTAAATCTTCTGTAGAAACAGAAACATTAGTTTCGTATCTCGTAGGGGACATGGTGCATTATCTAAACATAACTATTTTTATTGCCTCAGAATGCAGATTAAATTTGGATACATTTCTCATAGCTAGTCACTAAATACTACGATAAATTCAAAACAGTATTGCCAACAAGATATATTAAAAGTTGTGATTTTGAGTCCTTAGAGTTAACTATAATGGGCAGAAGGAATTATAATTTCCTATGAACATGTCGATGAAGTTCAGGTAAAAGGGTTTATCCCACAAAAGAAATATTTTTCGAGAACAACAAAAATTAAATTTCAACATATTGTTATTAGTTACCTTATATGAAGGAATGTAAACGTAATAGTCAAGAAACATGTCTTGACGTTTTGTAATTAAATTTTAGCTAATTACAGAAAAAAGTCACATTTAAAAAATTGTGTTTACCTAAACACCACCGTTGTTCTGATCCTCAACTACTGGACAACATAGAGAAAGCGCTATAGGGTATTTACCCCCTATAGCACAGCACAGCGGAGGTCACACAGCGCATCTTCAGATAAATTTAGTTGGTAATACTACTGTATATTTGAAATAAACAGTACAAAATGAAATGGCACATATTTATTCAAATATTTTAAGCAAAAAATAAGAAACTGCTATTTTATCGTACAGTGTAGTAGAATCCTGCTAATCCAAAATTTCGGGTACCTAATCTGAACCGAAATTCTGAAATGAAAAAAGGTTCTTGAGCTTCTAAACTCATGAATAGAATACAATATTTGGCAACGAAAAATTATTATTTTATTGTGATTTTTAGAGACCAAAATCTAATAGCGTTTGTCTTTAAGGAAAGAAATTACCGTAATCAGAAGAAAAAAAAGAGTTTAGGCCTATTAACAATTGGCACAAGAGTTTTGATTGTTTTTTAGTTACTTAGAGATCAGTTTATAACAAATATTAGCTCATTATTTGTTCTTTGACTTTCTAAATGACAGTCTTCAAAAATCGGAGCCCTGGTTTTCCTGTGTTGCTCTTCGTACTTCAAGGCGAGTTTACTCGAGCGTCGCTTATTCAGTACAAGGGCTCGGATCCCTTGTCTAGCGAGGACAGCGGCTGCCCTCTCTTACAACTCGCTGTGCCCAGAGAGATAACATTTTCGGCAATTTTGTCCCATCTGCTGTTCAGACGTGCTTGTGGTATTCTTCCCCCGTTGCGATAGCTATTAGATTACGTCCATTTTCGGCATTTACTCTTTAAAATTATCTTACATTCCTTCTAGCGGAACGGGGAAAATCGGAGTGAGACAAGTGGCCAATAGGCTTGGAGGTCACATAGGCACTATTCTCAGCCCCTATTTTCGCTTGTAAGGACACGCGATCGATTACTTTTTAATTGTCTTAATTTTACTTGAAGCAAGTAAAGCGATAGGTTTAGAAGTAAATCCCGAAAAGACTAAGTATATGATTATATCTCGTAACGAGAATATTGTACGAAATGGAAATATAAAAATTGGAGATTTATCCTTCGAAGAGGTGGAAAAAATTCAAATATCTTGGAGCAAAAGTAACAAATATAAATGACACTCGGGAGGAAATTAAACGCAGAATAAATATGGGAAATGCCTGTTATTATTCGATTGAGAAGCTTTTGTCACCTAGTCAGCTGTCAAAAAATCTGAAAGAATTTATAAAACAGTTATATTACCGGTTGTTCTGTACGGTTGTGAAACTTGGACTCTCACTTTGAGAGAGAACATAGATTAAGGGTGTTTGAGAATAAGGTTCTTAGGAAAATATTTGGGCCTAAGTGGGAGGAAGTTACAGGAGAATGGAGAAAGTTACACAATGCAGAACTACACGCACTGTATTCTTCACCTGACATAATTATGAACTTAAATCCAGACGTTTGAGATGGTCAGGGCATGTAGCACGTATGGGCGAATGCAGAAATGCATATAGAGTGTTAGTTGGGAGACCAGAGGGAAAAAGACCTTCGGGGATGCCGAGACGTAGATGGGAGGATAATATTAAGGGGTGGGATATGATGACAGAGACTAGATTAATCTTGCACAGGATAGGGACCGATGGCGGGCTTATGTGAGGGCGGCAATGAACCTTCGGGTTCCTAAAAAGCCATTTGTAAATAAGTAAGTAAAATCGAGGCCTTACAGTGCCGTGCTAGTGTCTTTTGCTGTTAGTATTCCGACTTATCTTCCCGTTGCTCCAAATATTCTTCTATCAACTAGCAGATTTTGGTTAACCTGCCTGTTAACCACACTCCTTCTCTCCAAATGGACAACGAAATCTGTAACTCGTGGCAAGCAAAAATTCATGTACAGAATCGATAGAATAAATCGATAGCTCGCACTCCCCCGCTTGAGTTTCCAAGCGTTGACACTCGGACCAGGAAAGAGGCTACGATTGCACCTGTGTGCGTGGGATGGCCGCCAATTGGGGCCAATAAAACCGGCGCATGAATCATAAACAAATGAGCAATAACGGGCGTGGAAGAGGACAAAATTCGCAAGTCGTAAAAAATGATGTGTGAATTTCTAATAAAAGTTGGGTCTCTTCTTTATTGCGGCCATAACTCACGTCCGACGGTGGCCAATTACAAATGTGATGCATCGTCCACCCCTTCTGAGGTTTTAATTAGCACTGCGGGCTAATGAATGGACGACCGTGCTTTCAAATAGCCATTGTTGTCTGCGTTTATCTAAGGTGGTTCAGAGTCATGTATTTAGATTTCCTAAACACGCTGTATAATACTGGCACTTTTAATCTGTTTTCCGATGAGTAGAGTAATATTTATTTTATGCAACTCTTTTTCCTGTCACATGTGTATAAAATCACAAGTCATTTCTCTACTTTGTAATTGAATTAATGATATTATTTCGCCTCCAACAAGTTCATGTATTTATCAATATATTAGTAAAGAGACTTCTTCTATTTTACCGACTTATCAATATTAGAATAATAATGTAACAATTTCGACACAGAAAGTCGCATTATTTCCATAACTTAAATAAAGCCACACGAATTGTTCTAAAACTCGTATCGGAGTGTGTAGTAACATTCAAACTATCCACATCTGTGGAGTAACGCGTCTGGCCGCGAAACCAGGTGGCCCGGGTTCGATTCCCAGTCGGGGCAAGTTACCTGGTTGAGGTTTTTTTCCAGGGTTTTCCCTCAACCCAAATGAGCAAATGCTGGGTAACTTTCGGTGCTGGACCCCGGATTAATTTCACCGGCATTATCGCCTTCAACTCATTCAGACGCTAAATAACCGAAGATGTTGATAAAGCGTCGTAAAATAACCTACTAAAAAAACATTCAAAGGTTGTGCAGCACCATAACGATCACATGGACAGAGAGAGTTCAATTATTTTTAAAGTACATTGGTACATATCTCCCTCTTGTGTAAGATTAGTAGATTGAGTACGGCTATGGTAGTGTTGATAACATGAAAAATAACGGTAAGGATAAAAATAGTGATGACGATACGAGTAATAGTAATCATCGCAGTGAAAAGTATAATAGTGATGACGATAAGTATGAAAACAATGATAGTTTGAATAATTGTAACAATAATGATATGGATAATGACAGTGACGTTATTATGACATAGGTGATAGGGATAATGATGCCAATGACGGAAAGGAAATTGATGACAATGACAGTTTTGATAATGATGGTAGTGACGATATGGATAATGCTGGAAATGACTATCTGGAAAATTACGACAATGACGTTATGGATAATGATGACAATGACAGTTTTGATAATGATGGTAATGACGGTATGGATAATGCTGGAAATGACTGTTTGGACAATTAGTCTACGACAATGACGGTATTGAGAATGCTAACAATGACTGTTTGGACAATTATTATTATGGCAGTGACGGTATAGATAATGATGACAATGGACAATTATGACAATGACAGTATGGATAATGATGACAATGGACAATTAGACAATGATGGTATGGATAATGATGAAAATGGACAATTATGACAATGACGGTATGGATAATGATGACAATGGACAATTATGACAATGCCAGTATGGCTAATGATGACAATGGACAATTATGACAATGACGATATGAACAATGATGACAATGGACAATTATGACAATGACAGTATGGCTAATGATGACAATGGACAATTATGACAATGACGGTATGAACAATGATAATGGACAATTATGATAATGACAGTATGGCTAATGATGACAATGGACAATTATGACAATCACGGTATGAACAATGATGACAATGAACAATTTTGACAATGACAGTATGGATAATGATGACAATGGACAATTATGACAATGACGGTACGGATGATGATGACAGTGGACAATTATGACAATGACAGTATGGATAATGATGACAATGGACAATTATGACAAATGACGGTACGGATGATGATGACAGTGGACAATTATGACAATGACAGTATGGCTAATGATGACAATGGACAATTATGACAATGACGGTATGAACAATGGTAATGGACAATTATGATAATGACAGTATGGCTAATGATGACAATGGACAATTATGACAATGACGGTATGAACAATGATGACAATGAACAATTTTGACAATGACACTATGGATAATGATGACAATGGACAATTATGACAATGACGGTACGGATGATGATGACAGTGGACAATTATGACAATGACAGTATGGATAATGTTGACAATAAACAATTATTACAATGACGGTATGTATAATGATGACAATGATAGTTTGAACAATTATGACAATGAGGTATGGGTAATTTTAGTAACGGTAAGGTAGTAATAATGATGATAAAGTAATGATGAGAATGATGGTAAGGATTATGATGGCTACAACAATGATGACGATGACAACAATGGGGATATAATAATGATGATGATGATGACTGTTACACTTACACTGATGTCGATAATGAGAGTTTCGATGATGTTGACGATGGTCGTGACTTTATGAGAACAACAATTATCATAATAAGGTGGATGATTACAATGATAATGGTGATGTAAATGATGATAAAGATGATTATTGCGATTATGATAATGAAATAGAAGGTATAACGTTACATATTTACAATCACTGACTATAACAATGAGGTTAATTCTTTCTCTCGCGCTCTCAGAGAAACTCCAGTGGTCGTGTTCGAATCTGCTGAGGGACAGGAGTGATGCAGAGTTCCATGGCCTACGACCTCGAGTTGCGACCCTCAAAACATAAACGCCGCGCTGTATAATCCTCTGAACCCGTAATCCGTTTTATATTCCTTCAACCCCCACCATCCTTACTAACTGTATCAACCCCCACCTCCCAACAAGCCTTCCACTAGACGCAGAGAAAAATTTTATTCCCTGAAAACTATGTTATATATTTTTTTACGATCGTCATATTTCGGCAGCGCTGCAGTTGGCTTTATTATTCAGGTTTGATGTCATTCCTATTGCCCCATGCACAAATCCGACGCCAAGGTGAAAGAAAGAACTGACCAATCAGCAGCAAGGGAGCAGATGATACTCCCACGCTTGTATGCGCAGCTTTGTTCAGTAGCGACGAAACCTACATCGACGGCTTAACAGATAAATATTTTCACTCTCTCCCAGGTGATTTAATTTAAACGGAAAAATGGAAAGTTTGTTTAATGATGAATAGATATGGAAATAAATAAATTAATGTATAAATTCTTTAATTCTTCATTACTTATAAACAAGTAAGTGTATAAATAACTGAACACAGGAATAAATTTCGAAATGACTAAGTGAACGAATGAATTGTTATAAAATTAAGAATACGTAAGTGAATAAGTAAATAAATACAGAAATGAATAGCTGAAAGAATATGTCGATGGATTAATACAGTACATAGATTACGAATCAGTAACTGAATAAGTAAACGAGTACAGGAATAAGTGATTTGGTGAATAGGTACATGAATAAAATGCTATTTAAATTACGAATCAGTAAGTAAACCTATACAGAAATAAATAGGTGAATGGACAGATTTATGAAATAATTCCTATTTAATTTACGAATCAGTAAGTGAATAGGTAAATGAATACAGTTATAATTGGCAGAATGAATTGGTGGACGAATGAATTTATTGCTATTTAAATTACGAATCAGTAAGTGAACAAGTGAACCTACACAGAAATAAATAGTGAATGAACAGATTTATGAAATAATTCCTATTTAATTTACGAATCAGTAAGTGAATAGGTAAATGAATACAGTTATAATTGGCAGAATGAATTGGTGAATGAATGAATTTATTGCTATTTAAATTACGAATTAGTAAGTTAGTGAGTAGGCCTAAATGAAGAGAGAAGTAAATGGCTGGATGAATAGATGAATAAATTACTACTTAATTTATAAATCAGTAAGTGAATAAGTAGGTAAATATAAGAATTTATTGCTGAATGAGTAAGTAAACGAATGTATATTTTGTACTTAAATTACGAATCAGTGTGTGAATATTATAATTAATAAGAATTAATTTCTGAATTAATAGGTCGAAAAATGAGTTGTTGTTAAACTATAAATGTGTTTGTGAATATGTAAATTAGAGAAGGCATAAATCACTTACTGAATAAATTAAGGGACAAATTAATTAATGAATTTAAAATTTATAAATCGAAAGACAGATGTTAGTATAAACTGAAGAATGTAATGTATGTATGTAGCCTATGTATGTATGTATGTATGTATGTATGTATGTATGTATGTATGTATGTATGTATGTATGTACGTACTGTATATTGGGAATCTAAGCAAGACAATCTGAAAATGAGTGACATTTTATGCTCATTGTTTAGGGATTCTACGCTAATTGAATTGGATTCCAAGAGATCTGGTCATTTGTCTCACAAAGGATTTCATTATCTCGCTGATAATTTAAAGAGGAATGAACAATAAAAGGACGTTAACCATTAGAAAATTAAAGAAAAGAAATCCTACCAACCACTGAGAAATACGAGTAGTTCACAACATCTGTGAACAAGTAGCGGGATTTGAACCTTAACGTGCTGAGTTCTCGTTAGTTTTCCCTTTATGAATTATGGTTGAAGATGGTGGTGTGTCTCATAAACAGGAATGGATAGGCCCTAGACAGACCTAAAAGTTTAAAGCACCTTACTCAAGAGCAAAGGAAGATAGAGTGATAATGGCACATAATGGAACAATGCTGGAATTGTATGATCATGGAAACCGAAGTACTAAGAAAAGTCTGCAAAGTATCATTATTATTCCTTCTCTATTTCTAAGAGCTGTATTATAAAACGGACATCAATATTTTCAGCTTTAACTGGTCCGTTCTATGGCTGTCAGATGGTCAGTGCTCAAAGAAACATTAGTCTACATTTCCGTTCCCAACAAATTATTTTGTTTCCAAGGCTTTCTAATCTCCTTAGTTTTCTTTATCATCATGTCGTCATTGAAAATACTCGACAGTTAAAAGACTGAAGTATGTAATTTTCTTTAAATTATCATTTAATGAATTCTGATTAATGTCTTAATTGTAAACATAATGTTATATAAATAAAAGTAGGCCTAAGTCATCGTCTGTAACTGGTTTTAAAACACATTAATCTTAAGTAGTTACAATTTCAATAATTGAATGATTGGCCAAAACAAGGTTGTAACACTTGTTTGGTGTATTGAGTTAACCATAGAACAAGGTTGTTTGAAGTTCGTTCAATACTTACATACCACTTTAAATTATTTTACTCTAGTGTGTACACTCCAATAAGTAACGATAATAAAATAAGTACTTCCTAAACCATAAATCTTGATTTATCAAAAAACAAATGTTTGTTAGTTACAACCTTGTTCTGGTCAACCATTCAGTTATCAATTTTTTTATCTTTGAATAATTTCTTTAATTTGGAAATGTGTTAAATAAAGAATTAAAATTATCACCTCATTTTCTCTCAACAGTCTCTGAGTTTCAAAAGAATAATTGAATAATTACAATTTCAATTGAAATCGTGTTTCGAAACACTTAGACTTTATGTGTTTAATGGACCTTCAATAAAGAATTACAATTATAATAAATAAGGCTAGGATTTTGATGAAATTGTATCTTTTTTCTAGTAACCCAGAAACATTGCTGCTTTAGTATTTATATGTTATGTGATAAACTGAGTGTTTTAAGACATATTTGTTAGGGATTCCTTTTGCATTTTTTGCCTGTTTCAACTCATAAGAGCATCTTTTGTTTTATTCGGTCATTTTTTAGGCATTTTCATTTAATTTTGGTCATAAATCATCATTATTAATGTAAAATGATGTTTATTTCCTTTGATATTTTCTTTACATATTTTGTCCATTAATTCCCATTATTTTGTATGATATTTTAATCGTTTTTCCACACAAATATTGCCATTTTAACGTAGTACACACCATGTAATGGATCAGTCCAACCACCCCTTCAATATAGACTCCTCTATACCTGCTAATTCCGGATAAGAGTGACCTTGTGATAGACTACATGGAAACTAAAAGTAAAGTAAATCCATGGCGCTACAGCCCATGAAGGGCCAAGACAGACCAGCCGACTGCTGACCTCACGTACACATACCGACGCAGAGGTGAACGATCATACATGGAAACTACATCAGGTAAAATAATTAATTAAAGTGTACTACTTAGAAAAAATTATGTAAAATTTAATTCAATTACTAGTCTAAATATTAAGTAGTACAAAACCTCTTTTCCTACTAAGCCAATTATGTAAGATCAATTTTTAGGGCATTTTTAAAGGCATTTTTGAAAGATTTTTAGGTCATAAATGCATTGTTTTTAGGACATTTTTTCATGATTTATACGTCATCAAAATCCTAGCCCTAATAATAAAATTATCTTACCTCTCAACAGTCTGCAGTTCATTAGGAACACCAAATAAAGAAATGTTACAATCACAATATTATCTTACCACATATTTGTAGTTTAAATAGAATGTTGAAAGTAATTACTAGTACAATCGCCATCTCATTGCCCCTGAAATAGCCTCAATAGCTTAACAGGGACATGAAATAAAAGTTGCTTCGCCCAGGATAGAAACTGAAGGCAGACCGGGCTTTTGTGAGTGAGGTGGTGAACCGCATATGTAGGCACCAGCCGGCAGAGATGGTGCCGCTATCTTTGTTTCCTTTTTTAAAATAATACCATGAGGATTATTAGAGCGTTCATTACTGAGCACTCTGGCGGCAGACTTGTAAATCATTCAGCTGGCCGCCATTACCGGCTCCCCACACACTCGTAACATCCCCTATCTCCTCCTCTTCTAATGTGCTCATTTCTTAATTTTTACTATCCCCCTCCCACAGACCATATTTCCCTTATGTCTCATTTTAGCCTGAAAGAAAAGTTCGTGTGAGGGATTTTTAAAACAATTCTACCACCTTAACTCTAATAAAAATCCCCTCTTCTATGAGATTGTTAATTAGTTTACGCGAGATATTTTTAATGTTGTTTGAGAATCGTTTCTAAAGGTTAATCCAAGCGGAGATACTTTATTAATGCTGCTAAGCACACAACAATTAAAATCTTCATGTTAACCTCGTGGCATGGTGCTAATCTCAAAGTCTGCATAAACGCGCGCCTCCTAGCTACGTGTTTAAACAATTTTATGTCTGGCTTTTAACAGAGACCTCTCCTTTCATGTCGCATTTTGGAAGAAAGAGTTAGCATATTTGAAATATGTTATATTCATTATAATTACAAAGAGTTGTCCAAGCGAAGTCCATAGAGTCCAGTGAACAGCATAAATGAACGTTCATTCTGGTTAAACAACAAAATAATACCGGTTTCAATAATAAATTTTCATATCTTAGCAATACGTGTAGTAAGCCTAGATTGAGGTAGGCCTAATACATAACAAGACTAGATCTTAATGCTCAATTGTAATTTAATTCAATATAAAACAATTCTTATGCCAATGTAGAGTGGTTAATTCGAAGTTGTAGGCCTATTATTCGAAATATTGGACAATTCGAATCAGCCGTAATTCCATCCCAGTCCATATTGAAATCAATGTCGAAACGTAATATTTAATACGAATATTCAAAGCAAAGACTTTTATGATTTTCGTACATACATGATAAGTCTGTTAATAATAGAGGATAGCATCGTACCGTACATAACTAGTTCCTCTTTCGTCATTATTGTTTTATTGTGTACTTCGAGCTAAATTGTATTTCGAAATTTCCGCTTGAATGCACGTTTTCAATATCCCTGATATCGGAAAAATGGTTTCTGGCAATTGGTATGTCTGTATGCTGCGATTAACCCTGAAATTAATTAATTAAATTTATTTATTTAGGCCTATTTATTTTTAAATTTTTATTTATTTATTTATTTTTAATTTTTTAACTTTTTATTTATTTATTATTTATTTGTTTAATTATTTTAATTGTTTATTTATTTTTTTAATT
The DNA here is from genome assembly GCF_040183065.1 of Periplaneta americana. NCBI lineage: Eukaryota > Metazoa > Arthropoda > Insecta > Blattodea > Blattidae > Periplaneta > Periplaneta americana. Next base: position 55,727,875 of record NC_091131.1, on the reverse strand, counting down.
TTTTATTTATTTATTTATTTTTAATTATTTATTTATTTATTTTTATTTATTTATTTATTTATATTTATTTATCTATTTATATTCATTTATCTATTTATTTTATCTATTTATTTTTTAATCATTTATTTATTTATTTATTATTTATTTATATATCTATTTATTTTTTAATTTTGTATTTATTTATTTTATTTATATATTTATTTATTTTTAATTAAGTATTTATTTATTTATCTACTCATTTACCTATTTATTTATGTATTTATCTATTTATTTATCTATTTATTTATTATTTAATTAATTATTTATTTATCTATCTGCTTATTTATTTATCTATCTGCTTATTTATTTATCTATCTACTTATTTATTTATCTATCTACTTATTTATTTACTTATCTATTTATCTATCTATCTGTTCGTCTATCTGTCTGTCTATCTATCTGTCTGTCCTTCCGTCCATCCATCCATCCATCCATCCATCCACCCACCCACCCACCCACCCACCCACCCACCCATCCATCCATCCATCCATCCATCCATCCATCCATCCATCCATCCATCCATCCATCCATCCATCCATCCATCCATCTATCTATCTATCTATCTATCTATCTATCTATCTATCTATCTATCTATCTATCTATCTATCTATCTATTTATTTATTGTGGCTTCTAAGTAAGGGTGGTGTAAAATGATAGATGAAAACGGGAGTATTGGAGTATTCGGAAAAAATCCCTCTGCAGCGTCTGATTTGTCCATCACAAATTCCATAACAACCTGGCTGGGGATCGAAGCCTGGATGGAGGACCTGAGCGACTACGACATACGATATAACTGATATTCTTTAAACCATTTAATAAGATTTATTGATAATTTTATTACAAATGGAATCTTGATGGATATTAATAAAAATAGATGGGTAGTCTACGGCATTTTTTTTTTCAATTTTTATTGCAGTCAGGCCAAGAATAAAATTTATATTTACAGCATGCCAATACTTCTCTCTTTGTACTTCTATAATCAGAAAATAAGAATTCTAATAGGAACACGTCAGAAAATGATACAGTTACACTCAATCTGTATTAAGTCTGTCAATGTGGAGTCTATGAAAAACAAAGTTGTCTATTTCTTTGTTCTACTATAATAATAATAAGCCTATTAAAGGTTTCATTTTATTCCTGTTAAAAGTTCCCATTCTTGATACTAACACCTGATTGGGCAACTTTAGTCCAATCAGAGGAGCAGGTCATGCAGTTTGGACCTGTTCAAACACAGAGGGGGTGGGGAGGGTGCATAACAGAGCTGCACTTGCAGTGTGTACCCACCCCTCATTAGCCTGAGGAGCCGAGTTTAAACACCCCCGTTGAAACCTTTTCTCGACAAACAACTCCATCCCTGGCAACACTAACTAAATTATGAAACAAGGCATCAAATATTCAGGGGGCAGAAAATGGCGGCCGGGAGAAATGACGATAATAGTTTGGAAAAGAAGTTCCACGCAAGCCTGGGACACACACAGGAAGTGGTACACGTAATGCATGCACTTTGTCTGGAGGGTAAGAATTCTGATACGCTTCAAGCCAACCCTCATATCCAAATCAGAAAGTGGAAAAGTGGTCTCGCATTACCCCATCTGCATGATTTTTTCATAAACGGTTTAATTAAATGACACTTTTCCCTTAAGCAGCATATTTTAAAATACCAGACTATAATTTAAGTAAAAGTCTGATAAGAGTGAAGATTGAGAGGTGAATGTGTCGAGGATAGACAGAAATTCAGATGATAATCGGTAATGGTTTTGGAAATGCTCAATAGAAGTAAACAAATAATTATGCATCTTGATTACACAACTTTTAACACTAGGCTATATCACTTCGGAATATGTTTTAGGCCTGTATGTCTTTTTCGTGTTAAATTCTACCGTACCTGGTTAACATGTTTTGGCCTGTTATGGGCCTTCTTCAGAACTGGTTGTTGCTGGTCTTCACTCCTTTTGTTTTATTTCCTGTGGGGTGTGTTTGTGTAGTGTAATGTGGAGTCAAAGAGTGTGTGTGTTCTGAAATTGAGTTGTGTGTTGAGAATTTCATTAGGATGTGTTTTTGTGTGTCTGTATATGTCATATTGTTCTAGTGTGTTTAGTTTCTGGCTTTTTGGTTGGATGTGTAGAATTTCCATGTCTGTGTTGATGTCTTTGTAGGTGTGGTTAGCATTTGTGACGTGTTCTGCATATGTGGATGTGTTTTGTAATTTTGTTATGGCTGTGATGTGTTCTTTGTAATGTGTTTGAAATCATCTGTCTATCTGTCCTATGTAGAAATAAAACACATCCACATATGCAGAACACGTCACAAATGCTAACCACACCTACAGAGACATCAACACAGACATGGATTATCTACACATCCCACCAAAAAGCCAGAAACTTAACGCACTAGAACAATATGAAATATATAGACACATAAAAACACATCCTAATGAAATTCTCAACACACAACTCAATTTCAGAACACACACACTCTTTGACTCCACATTACACTACACAAACACACCCCCACAGGAAACAAAACAAAAGGCGCCAAGACCAGGAACAACCAGTTCTGAAGATGGGCAATAACAGCCCGAAACATGTTAACCAGGCACGATAGAATTTAACACAAGAAAGACATATAATACATATTCCAAAATAATTATGTGTCAGATTGTCCAAATTTATAATTCCTTTCTCTGATAAAGTAATAAAATGTCGATGCAGGAGTTTCTGTCCACTCCTGATGTGGCCGGTGCCCGATATTTCAAAGACGTTATCTACTAAGAGGCAAATGGTGATTATTTTCCACGGTATAAGTGACCCAAGTCAAAAATGTAGGTACTTACAGTACACGCAAATGAAGGCTTGTTTTCCGAACATATGTATAGGTCTACTTCTTGCTCTGACTCTCTAACTGCTATAGCTTTCAAAGTAATTAATATGGATTTATTTAAGCCTAAAGTACGCCTATTTGTTGCAAAGAAGTGACTCATTAGAAACATTCATGTATCTTGAACATTCTTGATAATGTTATCGTTGTTCTTGTGGTTGTTTAACTATACTTACTTACTTACTTACTTACTTACTTACTTACTGGCTTTTAAGGAACCCGGAGGTTCATTGCCGCCCTCATATAAACCTGCCATTGGTCCCTATCCTGAGCAAGATTAATCCAGTCTCTACCATCATATCCCACCTCACTCAAATCCATTTTAATATTATCTTCCCACCTACGTCTCGGCCTCCCCAAAGGTCTTTTTCCCTCTGGCCTCCCAACTAACACTCTATATGCATTTCTGGATTCGCCCATACGTGTTACATGTCCTGCCCATCTCAAACGTCTGGATTTTATGTTCCTAATTATGTCAGGTGAAGAATACAATGCGTACAGCTCTGCGTTGTGTAACTTTCTCCATTCTCCTGTAACTTCATCCCTCTTTGTCCCAAATATTTTCCTAAGAACCTTATTCTCAAACACCCTTAATCTATGTTCCTCTCTCAAAGTGAGAGTCCAAGTTTCACAACCATACAGAACAACCGGTAATATAACTGTTTTATAAATTCTAACTTTCAGATTTTTTGGCAGAAGACTAGAAGACAAAAGCTTCTCAACCGAATAATTACACGCATTTCCCATATTTATTCTGCGTTTAATTTCCTCCCGAGTGTCATTTATATTAGTTACTGTTGCTCCAAGATATTTGAATTTTTCCATCTCTTCGAAAGATAAATCTCCAGGTTGTTTAACTATAAAATTGTATTTTTGTAGATGTTGGCAATCATTACCGTTGTCATTAGCTTATGCGAAAGAAATAAAAAATTAAATTGTCAGAACCAAGTCCAAGCAAATCGACATTTTGTGCTCTTTTAAAATACTGTCTCATTATTTCTTAATGAAATATGTCATATTTCATATGTATGATCTAGGATTCGTGGACTGGTATGCATTGAATGTCAACAAAATATGTCCATAGTTTTAAAAAATCGCTATACATAGATAATTTTAAGTAGAGGGATTGGCAGAGACTACCACTTCTTGGTACGAGTGGAGAGCTTGTACAATCAAAGCCACCGTTTCTGGCGCATGAAATAAGTAGGCCTAATGAGAACGTCGAGAGCGAGTATTTTATCTTTGTCACAGTCTGTGAACGAGAAACCTGACAACTGTGATTGGGAGATTGCTGACGTCACATCTGTTTAGGAGGTGGTACCACTTTTAGCCGAAACGACAACAGATGCCACTGACTGGACAGTGTACTCAAGGACACACCCCAGAAACGCAAAGTGCGAGTGCCTTGCTTTTGACAACTGTGATTGGCAGATTGCTGACGTGACGTGTTGATTGGTACCGTCCTCAGCTGCACAAGTAACAAGTGCTCACTGACCGGCCTTTTACTCAAGGACAAGCACTGGCTGTATTTACGTTGTAATATAAATCGCAATATAGCGAACGCCTGTAGGGGAAGAAATCCCCACCCACATGAAATGTGCATTCGACATAACACTCGCTTATCACTTAGAGTGTCTGTTGAGCTAGTAGGGGAAAAGTGGAAGGGGTCGTGGGCGGAGCTTCTACGTTCGCTATATTGCGATTTGCCCTAATATAGTCCACACCTGTGGAGTAACGGTCAGCGCGTATGGCCGCGAAACTAGGTGCCCGGGTTCGAATCCCGGTCGGGGCAAGTTACCTGGTTGAGGTTTTTTATAGGGTTTTCCCTCAACCCAATACGAGCAAATTCTGGGTAACTTTCGGTGCTGGACCCCGGATTCATTTCACCGGCATTATCACCTTCATTTCATTCAGACGCTAAATAACCTGAGATGTTGGTACAGAGTCGTAAAATAACCCAATAAAATAAATAAATAAATAATATATATATGCTAATATAGGCTATAAATATTGTGGTATTACATTATTTTTTTCAATAAAAAATTAAAAATATTTAGTCTACTTCCAAAAATCCAGAACGAAAATATTTATCGCCCACGATGAATTTTTATGCTGAACAACCTTTGCAATTAATTGAAAGAGTCGTTGAAAAAAATAATAAGCCACCACATAGCTCAGACGGTAGCGCGTTTGCCTGCTGATCCAGAGTCACGCTCGAGCGTAGGTTCGATTTCTCTTATGTTGGGTTTTTTCCAAGGTTTTCCCCAACCATAAGGTGAATGTCAGGTAATCTATGGAGAATCCTCGGTCTCATCTCACCAAATACCATCTCGCTATCACCAATTCTATCGACGTTAAATAACCCGTAGTTGATAAAGCGTCGTTAAATAATCAAGTAAAAAAATTACCACCACTATCATAGCCACACCACTACATCTCCGTACTATTCTTTCGATAAAATGAAATGATATGAGGAGAGTATAATGGTATCAAATGAAGAGTGTACCATGAATCAGATTCTCTACGTTGAGACAAAAGAAAGTCCTCAATAGGCCTATACGATCTTCTCCACCACAAACAACGCTCTAGTCAAAGCTGGGAATCGAACAAGAGCCCACGGGATGTTAAGACACTAAGCCCGTGCTCTAGCACTAAGCTACTGGGAAAGCAAAATTGAGTTCTAACAATCCTGGTGATTCGAGGTGGTGTACCAGTTCTCTCTTAATGGAGTAATAGTAGACATAGACTATAAGTTATACGATGTGTTTACTGGCGTTGTATTTGCCATAAGATCACGAGATACAATAATAATGCAATTTGGCTGTTGTAAGTTTTAATAGTATTAAGACCCTTTTTCTTGTGTTCTATATCACTACACGATCAAATCATCTCTCTCGTGTTCTAAGTCCCAATTTGATCACTACACGTTTTCCCGTTGTCTCAGTCTCAATGTGATCACGACACGTTTTCTTGTGTTGTAAACAGTAATACCACAGTCTAGTACAGGGACATCATTTTATTTTTACTAACATTTCTAATATTAACCTGGCTATACCTTTGGATCAACGATTGAGAACCGGAAACACCGTTTACTACCCCTTTCTATGACTGGAGTTCGATGATACTGGCGTAATATACAAACAAATCACTTTACTAGGTAGCCTATAGGAGGGAAGAAAAGTACTTCATCCATTTACGTAAACTAGGAAATGTCGCGATTTTGAGTTTGATAATTTTCATTATGTTTTTGTTTAATCAAAATACAGTACTGTATTAACAATGAGTGTTTTTACTCACGAACTGAGTTTTCCATGCGGACGTATTCATTATACAGTGTATATTATACTGTCTACTGCACATTAGCGTACACTATAGAGAATGAAGTTAAATAGAAAAGTAATCATAATATGGATATTTAAATAAATTTTTGAAAATGGTGGCTGTTCATTTCGATACAGGCTTCAGTTCTTTCGTGCATATTATCGCACTATAGACTATTGTACGTAATTCCAATTACCAGGTTCGTACTTCGTATCAGTAACTCATGTTGAAATGATTCTGTGCCTCCTCTATAAAAGAGATCTTATGTACTGTAAATTCAATCTTCACTTCTGCCCGAACCGAAAAGATAAAGTTACTCAGACATACTATCTACTGTCCGTCCAAGTGCTTATGTAGCAGGGTCGTAGAAAGGGAGAAAATCACGTGACAAAGTTATTTTAAACAATTGTATGGGTATAATATTACGGAGACGTCCAATTCCTAACAGAAATTAATGTTCTCAGAAAAGAGCTAAGACAGCCCAGCCACTAGCATTTACAGAGAGGAGAATAGAAGCAGGTGGGGGAAACCAGGATGCGACGTAGGCAAATGGAAAAATGATGCAATATTGAAAGGTCTTTCGTCACTGGAAAACGCGAACATATTTTTGGAACGTACTGTTCACTATGACCGTAAGGCTACTATGACTGTATATGCGGTCTTGGATCTGTGTGGAGGACGGTTGAACTTCATTAGTAGAAGGGGTGGGAGTGAAGTACATTCAAAACTCAGGTAGGCCTACAATAAAAAGTGAAGTAAAAATAAAATGATGTCACTATATATATACAGTCACGAAGCTTGAGTTGTGAGGGTACTAGGAACAATAGACTGTGCAGGTACTATTTCGCATTGTCTGTAATGGGGCGATAGTAGCGATCCTAGTGGTTAGCAACTATCTGTGGATGCATATTTACTACGTAAGAGCTTCGTGACTGTATATATACTAGACTGTGATAATACGATGTCATGTTCTATGTATCAATACGATTACAACATATTTTCTCGTGTTGTATGCTGTAATACGATCTCGTGTTCTAAGTCCCAATTTATCGAGTTGTAAGTGAAATTTAAATTAGGGATCATATTCTGTCCCAGGGCGTACGGAGGTAAGGTTAGTTTTTCATAGGCTATAAGCTCATTGGCGTCACGTCATTATTTAGAGCGTGGCACAGGCGCTATCAGGGAACACTTGCATCTTGTTTGTGCTGCAGTTTACGTTCTATTCATGATTCAAAACTAGACCTCGAAGATTATTGAAAAAGTATTCTGCTAACAAAGACTGATATTAAGGTGACTTTTTCTTCAATTTAACTTATTTGCTCATTTATTTCATGTATTTCTACTGGTACTGGCACAGAGATAAGGCCATAAGGTTTTCTCTTCCATTCAACCAGTATAAAAATACATAAGTTAGCAACTATAAATAGGCCTAACATCAATACAGATAATAATAATAATAATAATAATAATAATAATAATAATAATAATAATAAGAACAAAATGTAGATGTGTTTAGTTATATGTAACTCTAAGAGTTAAAGAATTACAATAAAATTTAGTGTTAAATACTGTTCGCATTTTAAGACAAGATCCGAGCTAAGAATGCGAGTTTTCCCCTCCACTCTTACAACCAATCCCTGACACAGAACCGACCGGCCAATGACTTAGCCTTGTTTATCCCAGTCGACCAATGACACCACCCCCATCCACCTGCTCCTTCAAAGAAGCTGAGTTACTAGCTTACCCTCGGCAAGCCTCGTTTCTCAAACCTACACTGTTGTCAAAATACTGCCCACTTCACGAACTTGTATCATAAATAAATATGATTTACGTTTGTGTTTTGAACGATAGTTCACGAAAATAATGCTTCACAACAATATCTTAATAACAAACGAACCAAAATATTGCAAAAAAATGCGCGCCGGAAATAAAATCTGTGTTAAATTGCCATCTTCATGAAACCGATTTTTATTTTTGCCTTATTCTTTCTCTCACTGATTTATTTCAATACCGTAAAGTGGGGTGACTTTGAACAGTAATTTAGCGCCCTTCTAAATTAAATGCTATACCCTATTTCGAAAAAACTGAACTAATTTATTGACAACTTAAACAGTTTTTTCGCAATTGGGTACAGCATTTAATTTAGAAAGGAGCTAAATTACTGTTCAAAGTCACCCCACTTTACGGTATTAATTAATTTTTACTTATTATTCTATAGTTATTTACATTATACGAATATATATTTTCTTACACGAATGTGGATTTTTTTATTTGCATTTCTTATTTTTCTGCCTAACATTCTTTCTTTCTCCTTTTAGGACCAAAGTTCGTTCTGAAAGCCCAAAAACAAAATAAAGGTCGCCGTAAGGAACCTTCGACAACAGTGCCTTGCTGTTTGAAACTCATTCATCTGAATTCCGTGAGAATTATTATACTCGCTCAAGTAGCGGAATTATCTGGTTTTCATGACTATTGATTAAGACAACATAGAACAAACACAAGTTAGTTAGCACACCCAGTGTATGTAGAAGGGATTCTACTTCTCTCCCGGGAACTGAACCAAGGTAACAGGATTCACAGATATAAATAATGTCCAGAACAAAGTTGTCGCTTTCAATAGAACAAAGGTTTTTAATAAGTTAACAATGAAATCGAAAGAAAATTTCAGACCTTATTAAAGCCAAACAGCGAGAAAAGCAGACGAGCAGAACTCTTTTAGCGAAGATGTTAGAAGCGTATATCGCTTCCATCGATGTCTTGAGACCGGGTTTCATGGCCTTACAACACTTTCCCTATACTCGGAGTTAAAGTGCAGAGGCCAGATGGAAGTTTGGAAATGTTCGCAGCCTTAAAAAACTTTAATGAAAGTGCGCATGGAAATGGAGTGGATATTAACAGCGCGGAGAAAATATCAGAGATGCGTTAAAACTGCAGGGATGCCCAAACCACTTCCGTATTAAACCGATGCTAGAATTCAAGTTCCTTAAAAAATACCCTACATCTAGGTAGTTATTTTAAGGCTTTTCCTTTGCTTTCTTTCTCGTTTATCTTAATTTTCCTCCCCATATACTTTATATATTTTATTCTTTCATTTTATTTCTCCCACTTCCTTTCTCTCTTCTTTCTCTTTTCTGTTATATCTTTATCTCTTACTTTCTCTTCTTTTTTCCTCTCTTGTTTCCTCCATTTCCTTCCTTTACTCTCCCTTCCTACCTTTTTCACTTTCTATCATTATCCCTTTATATCTTCTTTGTTATCTCTTCCGTTTCTACTCATTTCTTTCCATTCTTTCAATTCTTTTATTTGCTTTCCTTGTCGTTTTCAAACTGATCTCTTGACTGACTGACTGACTGACTGATCCACTCACTCATTCACTGACTTCGCCGACATGATTCAATCTGACTGAGTGGCTGACTAGCTGATTGACCGCGTGACCGACTGACTGACTGATCGACTGTGACTAAGTGACTGATCGACTGAGTGACTGATCCACTCACTCATTCACTGACTTCGCCGACATGATTCAATCTGACTGAGTGAGTGACTAACTGATTGACCGCGTGACCGGCCGACTGACTGATCGACTGACTGACCGACTGACTGACCGACCGACTGACTGACCGACTGACTGACTGATCGACTGACTGACTGATCGACTGAGTGACTGATCGACTGACTGACTGATCGACTGAGTGACTGATCGACTGAGTGACTGATCGACTGAGTGACTGATCGACTGAGTGACTGATCGACTGAGTGACTGATCGACTGAGCGACTGATCGACTGAGCGACTGATCGAATGAGCGACTGATCGAATGAGTGACTGATCGACTGAGTGACTGATCGACTGAGTGACTGATCGACTGAGTGACTGATCGACTGACTGACTGATCGACTGAGTGACTGATCGACTGAGTGACTGATCGACTGATCGACTGAGTGACTGACCGATCGACTGAGTGACTGACCGATCGACTGAGTGACTGACCGATCGACTGAGTGACTAACCGATCGACTGAGTGACTGACTGATCGACTGAGTGACTGACTGACTGATCGACTGAGTGACTGACTGACTGATCGACTGAGTGACTGACTGACTGATCGACTGAGTGACTGACTGACTGATCGACTGAGTGACTGACTGAGTGACTGATCGACTGAGTGACTGACTGACTGATGGACCCATCGACTGACTGACTGACTGAGTAGCTCACTAACTGACAGACCGACTGACCGACTCTATGTGAAATGATCTGACACATTGATTGAAACCTGTAACCCCACTAAGTCACAAGCCGGTTATCCTGATCTAACTTGACTGAGTCCACTGACCCGACCCACGTGACTATCTTAGAAAACTGATTAATTGGGTTTCACAATTGAAAATAAAGTAGGGGAAACTCTACTCAAGTATCAAAAGGCTAAACACAAAGGACACAAAAGGTGGATTAAAACAGCAACGCAGCAAGAAACGTGCCTCAACTGCTACTGTTCTCTATCTGATTATTTAATTTCGAGACCGGCAGGGCGCAGCACCAGCGCCCCCCGACCGGCGGGTCACCTTTAATAATGGGATCAATCAATGAGCGTAATTTGAGTGCCCATACAATAATTAATGATTCAGCACCGCAGAGAACGTAAAATTGCTAAAACAACACTGAATTAATGAAACCTAATTTGATTTTAAATAGATTGTGTATAAAATATTTAAACGAACCAGATTGTCCTGCGTTGGCATGGTGACGCGCCAAACAAAGGCCCGATTCAATAACAGACGCGGCCCCTGTCCAGGAGTGTCCAACAAGCACAGATGCCGAGGAGCGTGGCTCGATTCTCGGCTCCAAAACTTTTTAGTGCATTAGTGATTCTTTTTATTTTTCGAGGATTTTCATAGTTTGAGTGGTGATTTATTCTAATCATTCATTTTTATTGTTTAACCTAAGTAATAGAAACACACGAGACTCCAGAAATGTGGTGTCATCACGTCGCCGAAATTTCATCTAAGACAACACGTCTACAGCCGAAGAACTTTGTTCTCTCACTCGTGACTCGAACCCCAAGACTATGGCTACCACGTATCTGCGTTTTAGGTGCTTATAGGCGGGACATGGAGCACTCCTAAGTAGGCCTACTTCAGCTAGAAGAGGCTTTTCGTGCACCTCTGATGAAATGAGTTGCGAACCGATTGTACCGACTGGCTAAGCCCGTTCCACTGTCCGCTATATACCGCGCATTCCTTTCCAGCCTTCAAATCCGTACACCATACCTCTAATGGTGGTCTGCCGTACCTCATATACAGTATACATACAGAGTGGAAGTAAACTGTGCAGCCACCGGCGTGGCTCAGTCGGTTAAGGCGCTTGCTTGCCGGTCTGAAGTTACGCCCGAGCAGGGGTTCGATTCCCGCTTGGAGTTATTACCTGGTTGGATTTTTTCTTAGGTTTTCCCCAACCGTAAGGTGAATGCCAGGTAATCTATGGCGAATCCTCGGCCTCATCTCGCCAATTACCATCTCGCTATCACCAATCTCATTGACGACAAATAACCTAGTAGTTGATACAGCGTCGTTAAATAACCAACTAAAAAAATAAACTGTACAGATTTTAACAGTTTATAGATCTACCTTGGATAGAGTAGGCTACAACAAAAATTCTAATACCATTGTCATATTTCCATAAAATTCATTGAAGTTCTTTTCTAGAATTGAGCAATTTATAATATCCTGAGGCTATCTTTAATTTCCCATTCGTCGAATGTTTCTGACGTGCTAAAGTAGGTGAAGTTTTATTTCAAAATACAGTTAACATATCCTAATTCTTTCCCCTGATCTATCGCTTGTCATATTTCCATAGAAATCATTGAAGTTCTTTTCTAGAATTGAGCAATTTATAATATCCTGAGGCTATCTTTAATTTCCCATTCGTCGAATGTTTCTGACGTGCTAAAGTAGGTGAAGTTTTATTTCAAAATACAGTTAACATATCCTAATTCTTTCCCCTGATCTATCGCTTGTCATATTTCCATAGAAATCATTGAAGTTCTTTTCTAGAATTGAGCGATTTATAATATCCTGAGGCTATCTTTAATTTCCCATTCGTCGAATGTTTCTGACGTGCTAAAGTAGGTGAAGTTTTATTTCAAAATACAGTTAACATATCCTAATTCTTTCCCCTGATCTATCGCTTGTCATATTTCCATAGAAATCATTGAAGTTCTTTTCTAGAATTGAGCGATTTATAATATCCTGAGGCTATCTTTAATTTCCCATTCGTCGAATGTTTCTGACGTGCTAAAGTAGGTGAAGTTTTATTTCAAAATACAGTTAACATATCCTAATTCTTTCCCCTGATCTATCGCTTGTCATATTTCCATAGAAATCATTGAAGTTCTTTTCTAGAATTGAGCGATTTATAATATCCTGAGGCTATCTTTAATTTCCCATTCGTCGAATGTTTCTGACGTGCTAAAGTAGGTGAAGTTTTATTTCAAAATACAGTTAACATATCCTAATTCTTTCCCCTGATCTATCGCTTGTCATATTTCCATAGAAATCATTGAAGTTCTTTTCTAGAATTGAGCGATTTATAATATCCTGAGGCTATCTTTAATTTCCCATTCGTCGAATGTTTCTGACGTGCTAAAGTAGGTGAAGTTTTATTTCAAAATACAGTTAACATATCCTAATTCTTTCCCCTGATTTATCGCTTGTCATATTTCCATAAAAATCATTGAAGTTCTTTTCTAGAATTGAGCAATTTATAATATCTTGAGGCTATCTTTAATTTCCCATTCGTCGAATGTTTCTGACGCGCTAAAGCAGGTGAAGTTTTATTTCAAAATACAGTTAACATATCCTAATTCTTTCCCCTGATGTATCGCTTGTCATATTTCCACAGAAATCAGTTAAGTCCGTATGTTTATATGAAAAATGTTATATGATTTCTGCTGTATAATTTTCAGCACGTTTTTATTTTTTAAATTAAGATTCACTCTGTGTGTTTTATGAGCCCATACACTTTTCATTATGTCCACTGCACGCCTTCACAACCCTAGTAATGTCCAAGAGTTTCCATCCAGTCATTTCGTCTGTCGCGCATGTAACGGTTCGGCCTGTATGAATATTCATATAGCAACAGCATTGCAACGATAGTCAACTGTCTCGAGAAATTTCCTTCTCCGAGCTCCAGGTAGCGTACAATACAACCAAGTTGTTGGTAATAATGATGTCCTCCCCTTCACCCTTGCGGATCTGTAACCATATACTGTAAGGCGCGCCCTGCTATTCACCCCCTCATTACAGGTGGTGCGGAATTCCTTCCAGTTAGCTATTTTTGTGAATAACATAACAATATCATCCCAGCAGCGCTGCTGCAGTTATATTCATCGCGATTAGACCAAGCAGCCAAGAGCAGAAACGACGCATATCATTTGTCTTGGTTGTCATGGCAACGAATTCTCGAATCACGTGAAAGAGGTCAGGCTTTCGGTTCGACATGGGGCATTTTGAATACGTTCACGTAATGCAGTCCAATATATTCTCTTCTTTAAGACGACAAGGAAATTTTGCTCCAAATATATATTTTTTATAAGTTACAGGTTTTTCAAATACAGGAAATATCTTAAGAATACAGCCTACATTATGTGAAATGATATTATTATCATCATTATTATTATTATTATTATTATTATTATTATTATTATTATTATTATTATTATTATTTTATTTAGAAACCCACATAGCATTTATCGATTTTGTGAAAGCTTTTGACAAGGTTCGAAGATACCTTTTATTTGACATTTTACAAGAAAAAAATATACCAAATCTGCTATTAAAAACATAATAGAAATCTACACTGACAATAAAATAAATTTTAAAATAAATAATCATATATCCGAAAGAAAATATATTAATAATGAAGTTAGACAAGGTTGCCCATTATCTCCAACACTATTTAATGTTTACATGAATGAAATCATTTCTAAATGGAACCAAATCTAGCCTATACATCGGGAATCATAATAACCAGTACCTTAACATTAAATACCCTGCTCTTTGCAGACGTTCAAGTTATAATTTGCAATTCAGAGGATAACTTACAAAGAGGACTATTACATTAAATAAAATATTTTCAGATTTTGGGATGGAGATTTCAGCACAAAAATAAAAAATAATGGCAATTTTAGGACAAGATCCAATCACAAGTAAGATAATACACAATAACCAATGCCTAGAACAAGTACAAAATTTTAATTATCTGGGTCGTGAAATATCTTATCAAAATGAAAAAGATGTGAACAAAAAAAAAATCACCAAATTTACACAAATTTTAAGAATAATAAATAATACATTAAAAGCTAAATTAGTACAAAAATCCACAAGAATAAAAATATATAATACTCTAGCATTGCCCTTCCTTCTATACGGAAGTGAGATTTGGACATTAAGGAAAAGAGATATGAGCAGAATCAAAGCAACGGAAATGAAATTTCCCAGACGGACGGCAGGATATACTCTCTTAGATGGAAAAAGGAATGAAGAAATATTGGAAAAAATTAGAAATAGAGTCAGTACAAGGAAAAATAAACAGATACAAACTAAATTGGCATGTAAAACGAATGGACAATTCAAGAATCCCCAAAATGATGATGCAATATCAACCCGGAGGACATCGACGATTAGGAAGACCCTTTAGAAGACTGCTAGATGGGGGCGAAACAAGTCAGATTCGTGACAGATTATTATTATTATTATTATTATTATTATTATTATTATTATTATTATTATTATAGATGTACGAGTACATATCACCCAGAACTTCAATCAGAGTCAATACTTATCTCTAATCACAAATTTAAGAAGACATATGATTTTTAAAACGTCCACAACTTTCATCCACAATTTGTGAAATTTAAGGCAAATAATCAGGCATACAATACTATCATCTATACAACATTTGATGCCATTAAAGCTAGTAATTTTGAAATCAGATTTCTTAAAAAATATGTTTTATATTGGCGTCACTAAAAAGGTTCCTTGCGTCAAAGTTTAAAAACAATTCAGTTAATATTTGCTCAAAAGCTACAAAATAGTCATAGGAATAAAAATTAATTCGCTTTTGGGCTCAGTCTAAATATGGAGTCACAATAAATTTTTAATTTCATTAATATGCATTACAGCATATAGGCCTATTAATCTAAGTGCGATATAGAATATGGCCTGAAAGATAAGTATTTCGTAAAAATGCTAATTAAATTGTATTTATTAACATTAAATTGACTTCTGTGAGGAGTTTCAAGCCAATCTGACAATAACTGTTGTGCAAGAAGCTTTTTTTATTCAATCAACTGCTTAAAATTTTAAAGTCGAGAAAACAGCATTAAAAAAAAACAAACAAAAATTTATCTCAACTCAGTCACGCATGTTTGGCCACATTTGATTATATGGCTAGATCAATTAAAACAATTTCAAATGGAATACGATCAAAAAACAAAAAAAGTGCATTTTCTTAATTTTCCACCATTATTTCATCATACATAGGCCTACATACACATACATACATACATACATAAAGTGTTCTGCCCAAGGGCTGGTCTTTCACTACAAACCCAGCATTCTCCAATCTTTCCTATTTTCTGCCTTCCTCTTAGTCTTTGCATATGATGCGCTTATCTTTTTCTTTTTTTTTACTTGGTTGTTTAACGACGCTGTATCAACTACGAGGTTATTTAGCGTCGATGAGATTGGTGATAGTGAGATTATATATTTGGTGAGATGAGGCCGAGGATTTGCCATAGATCACCTGACATTTGCCTTACGGTTGGGGAAAACCTCGGAAAAAACCCAACCAGGTAATCAGCCTAATCGAACCCGCGCCCGAGCGCAACTCCGAATCGGTAGGCAAGCGCCTTAGCCGAAAGAGCTACGCCGGTGGCTTCCACTTATCTTAATTTCGTATATTATTTGATATCTTCTTCTGCCCCGAACTCTTCTCACGTCCACCATTCCTTCCAGTGCATCCTTCAGTAGGCAATTTCTCCTCAGCCAGTGACCTAACCAATTCCTTTTCTCTTTCCGATCAGTTTCAGATCATTCTTTCTTCATCCACTCTTTCCAACACAACTTCATTTCTTATTTTGTCTGTCTATTTCACACGCTTCATTCTTCTCCATATCCACATTTCAAATGCTTCTGTTCGCTTCTCTTCACTTCGTCGTAGGTCCCTTTAATCTGAATCCAGAAGAATATTGTTCCATTACTGAGTTATGACAGCCAATATATTCCATTACAGACAATTTAAATTCGATAATTATTGATGTCACAAAATAAACCGAAGTCATGACTTATTCAGCGAGATGTTCCGTACTAAAGGATGATGGGGGATGGGCGAGGAATGTAGCATGCATTCCTAAACTAAATCGTATACATTGAGAACTGTAACGACGCGAAGTGGCTGTAATATCACAAGGATGGTTTTGCAAATCAACCCTCATAGTTCTTCCACCCCATGTTAATTCCTCCTGCGCCTGTTTTACGACTTCCCGCACCACACGTCATTTCCGGCACGAATAAGACCACACAACAATGGTGCAAATTGAACGTCGCCTCCTCGTGACATTTCGGGGTCGTTAGAGTTGTGGAAACATAAAGACGGCCATTACAGACCTGGCATTACCAGCTACAGCTCAAATCATTCCAGTTATGTTCCTGAAGCCGCGGAAAATGTCTTTACAGTACGGCCCATGCGTAGGTCAGTCTGCAGAGCTAGGCCACGGGTAACCCGTCACATGAACACGGAGCTTTCTGCTCTCGTAACAGGAGTGGGCAAGGGAAAGGACCTGTAGGGTAAGGTTGCCTAATTCCGTGACATATTTAATAAAGTCTATATTTATGCCAAAATTGTAATAAAAATTTTCAAATAACACCTATTGTTATTTGGACCTTTAGTTACAGTTTTTACAACATTCAGTGTCAACAGTTTCACAAGTTTGGTATATAATATATGATTCTTCATTGTTATACAGAGGCTCCTAAATCCGTGACAGGGATCCAAATTCCGTGATAGTGGTTTCCTAATTCCGTGAGTGATATCCTAATTCCGTGATACTAAAATAATTCTCATTAACTGCTCAGAAAATAAATGTATATTTGGAAAAACACATTAAAGTCATGGTATATTGTTTTTTGTGGACCTGGGGGGGGGACATGTGGCGAGACTACATCAGACAAGATGGACCCATGCAGTCAAGGTGTGGGACCCCTACGTCGGAAAGAGAGAACAGGGAAGACCACGGCTCAGATGGTCTGACATGTTTACCAAAGAGGCGGGGAAACAATGGTCGAGGACAGCAAAGAACAGAGTTTTGTGGAAAGAACTAGGGAAGCTCATTGTAAATAGATAACGTAATTAGTGTTAAGATATTGTAAATAGTAAAGTCAGTATTAGTGAAAGTGTAAGATAAGTTTTGTAAATAGTAAAGTCAGTGTTGAGAAAGTGTCAGGTAAATAGTGTAAATAGCAATCAGTGTTTGTCAAAGTGCCAGTGTCAGTATAATGTGTGTAGTGCAAAAAAAAATGAATAAAGAACATTGCTGAGACTAGTTAAAGTTGAGCAGGGTTATTAACAATGTCACAAAAGTAGTATACACGACAAACTCGCCTGGATTGGCTCACCAAGCGAGTACACTTGAGCCATCCCTGTCGAGGGGGTTCTAACCCCATCACAGGAGGCCTGTGCCCAACATGGGACATCATGGCTAACATTCATTCATTCATATTGTTTTAATATGGATTAAGTAAGAAATTACAACATAGAAAAAGGGCCTAAGTGACAAATTTCATAGAAAATACTTGTGTAACTACAGGAATACATATTACATATTAATATATTATAAACAAGATAAACTGAAAGTTAAATTCAAGACAAAATTAAATTTAAATAAATTTAATTATAACATAATTATTTCTCATTATTTATATTCCTAACAACAGCAGTAATTAAGTTAAATATATGCCCTATTATTTTATTATAATTATAATTGATGTTTTCTATAATTTATTTCTATTATTATTTCCACTACCTATTTTCTTTCATAGACATTAATTTTCACAATTTAGCGTTGGCATCACTGGTCAAGTGAGCCAGGAAGGAGAAATATGAAAATGGGAAAGCTCCTGTAGCATTGTTATTGTCTCACAATATTTAAATAATAATGCACATTGATTCAGCTTACTTTAATATACAGTAATATATCATTTTTATAATGCTATATTAATTCTTATCTCAAATATAAAATGTTTCTTGAGGAGCGGTCACAAGAGAAAGAAAAACGTAGTGGTCAACCATCTTTGACTGAACAGAAGCTTCTGCAGTCGATTGCTTCTATTCAAAAGGCGGATAGTCAATAAAATTGAAAAGAACACATCTCCTGGCATCTGTTAGGTATTTCAAAAACTTAAAAGTCAAACACCACAACTCCATGGCAGTCAATTGAAATTTTATCACGGGATTAGGAGTATCACGGAATTAGGCACCTTTATCCTACTACTTTTTCTACATTCGTTCTGATTTTTAAATAGAGTCGAGTGAAAAATTCTATGTTTAAATTTAGAAAATATGTCAAAACTGTGAAAACTACAGAGGCATAAGTGTTTTGGGGATTTGCTATAAAATTACGAGTTATACGAGACAGGGAATCGTACAGATAAGTTAGCCATAGAATACGAAGTAATCGTATCAGAAGACGATATAGTAATATGCGTTACAAGAGCGGTATGTTGAAGTTTTCATGTTCGAGGAAAAGTTTGAAAAAGCGAAACGTAGTTCAGCTTTTTTAATTTCCGAGAATTGAAAGAAAACATACCGCTCGTGTATCGTACATTATTTTGTGCGAAGATCTTTATTACATACCTGAAAGAGGAATTTCTAATTAGTTGTAATGAAATCTCCATCTTGGTTTCTGTTCAATGACGGCAACTTTGGAAAACAAATATATCTATCTTCAACATTGTTCCTATAAAATGTTTTCTGTGTTTACTATAGGCCTACTCCAGCAGACCGTGATATACGTCTGTCTTTTTTTTCCCCCAGTCTATGATGAGTCTGGAATCTTGTTGATTTTTTCTCGGCTTCCTTAATGTTACTTGCATTACAAATGCAGTAACTTTTGTGGTGTTGTAAAGTTTACTTAATTTTTGCAAATATTTAAAAACAATAATTAACAGTGCAATTTAGGTGAAATTGCAGTGGTAAGTTTCCAATTTATAATTATTACTATATTGAACGTCTCTAAAAATAATATGTTAAAAGCCTAAAGCAGTAAAATCAATATGTCACTTAAGCGGTAAGAAGAGGGAAATTGTTGTGTGTGTTAGGTTGGGAATACTGAATGTGGAATTTTAGACTTTCCGCTGATTGGTTTTGTGCGAAAACCAAGCAAATACGCACGATCTCGCACAAAAAGATTTTCTATTTTAAGAGAAGAAGTTAAACCAGTGCTTAGGGAAATGAAGAATGGGAAAGCAACAGGAGTTGATGGAATCCCCATTGAGTTAGTGAAATGCTTGGGTGAAGACAAGAAGGAAATTTTGTCGTTATGCAAGGAAATATATGAGAAAGGCGAATAGCCTAAAGATTTTACAGAGACTGTATTGCTGCCAATACCAAAGAAAAATAATGCCAAGAAATATAAGGAGTTCAGGACTATCAGCCGGTAATCGAAATCGGCGAAGATTCTCCTGCGAATACTGAATCGACGTTTATATTCTAAGATGGAAGGACATTTGCAAGAAGGGCACAGTTTGGCTTCAGAAAAGGAAAAGATACAAGGGATGCAATTGGACTTCTACGATCAATCGGCGAAAGATACCTATAGAAGAATAAAGAAGTGTATATAGTATTTGTGAACCTAAAGAAGGCGTTTGACAGAGTGGATTGGAACAAACTGATGGACATCCTGAAGAAAATAAGTGTGGATTGGAAAGATTAAGGCTATTCAGTAACCTATATATTATGAAACAAAGAGTCAAAGTCAGGATAGGAGAAGAAATGTCAGAAGGAAGTGAAATAGCGAGAGGAGTACGACAAGGGTGCCTTTATGACCTATCCTATTCAACATCTACTTGGAGGATTTGGTGAAGAACTCTTTTCAGAACATGAAAGGGATAGGGACCGATGGCGAGCTTATGTGAGGGCGGCAATGAACCTCCGGGTTCTTCAAAAGCCATTTGTAAGTAAGTATATAAAGTACAATTCTGCACAAAAAATATACATACACAACTTGTGACGTTCTACAACACGGATTAAAAATAAAATAAATAATCGAATAGGCATGAAAATGAGTATTTAGGAAGCAAAGCAACAGGTATGGAAGCGAGAAAAAAATTCAAGAATAAAGTATGCTGCACATAATAAAATTAATGCTTGTTACATATGTAGACACTAAAATGATAATTAAAAGCTACAATTTCGTTGCAAACATGGCACATTATGATACTGTTAACGGATGTGAAACAAGAAAATTCTGCTAACCGTTCCGAAATAGCATTCATTTGCAGGATTTATACTTCTCCATCGTACACGCAAACACACGCAGAATACACCGTTAATTTATATTTAAGACGCGAAATTGCAATAACCAGTACCTGCTGACTGCAGCCCACATGAAAGCTTTGCAAATACGTTTGACCATTAAGATCTCTCCAGTAAGAGACGTGTCTGCTTCCATAAAAATAATGCATTAATAAAAATCCGCTGTGTTATAAAATTGCAACGCACTATCTATCCTGAAATACCCAGTAACTGTTTGTACAGGCCATTGTCGAGGTCTAGTGTTAGGGAGCAGGACTCGTGAGCTCTGCAGCTGCGATCGACCTTTGGTTCGAATCTAGCTTCTGTTGATTACTTGTAAAGAAAACATTTGGTGCACTAATGAGACACAAGTGACCGAAACAGGTGACAAAAACAGGAGACGGAGACATATCTTAATTGTCGCTTCACACAGATTGATATGGCGACCGAGAAAAAGGCCACGCCAAACCGATACAGCAACACCAAATATTCTGTGAAATATGACTATAAAATGCTTCTAAAATTACTTGAAGAAGAAGAAGAAGAAGAAGAAGAAGAAGAAGATGATGATGATGATGATGATGATGATTTCTTGTCATATGTTGTGAAAGAACTAAGACGTTCTGCGAGTTCAATAGGCTATTCAAAACAAGAAGTGAAGGATTTCTTTTAGATTGAACCAAAAGCAGTTTGATTATGTGTTGAGTTTAATATTCTGTGAAATATGACTATAAAATGCTTCTAAAATTACTTGAAGAAGAAGAAGAAGAAGAAGAAGAAGAAGAAGAAGAAGAAGATGATGGTGATGATGATGATTTCTTGTCATATGTTGTGAAAGAACTAAGACTTTCTGCGAGTTCAATAGGCTATTCAAAACAAGAAGTGAAGGATTTTTTTTTAGATTGAACCAAAAGCAGTTTGATTATGTGTTGAGTTTAATATTCTGTGAAATATGACTATAAAATGCTTCTAAAATTACTTGAAGAAGAAGAAGAAGAAGATGATGATGATGATGATGATGATGATGATGATGATTTCTTGTCATATGTTGTGAAAGAACTAAGACTTTCTGCGAGTTCAATAGGCTATTCAAAACAAGAAGTGAAGGATTTTTTTTTAGATTGAACCAAAAGCAGTTTGATTATGTGTTGAGTTTAATATTCTGTGAAATATGACTATAAAATGCTTCTAAAATTACTTGAAGAAGAAGAAGAAGAAGAAGAAGAAGAAGATGATGATGATGATGATGATTTCTTGTCATATGTTGTGAAAGAACTAAGACTTTCTGCGAGTTCAATAGGCTATTCAAAACAAGAAGTGAAGGATTTTTTTTTAGATTGAACCAAAAGCAGTTTGATTATGTGTTGAGTTTAATATTCTGTGAAATATGACTATAAAATGCTTCTAAAATTACTTGAAGAAGAAGAAGAAGAAGATGATGATGATGATGATGATGAT
Source organism: Periplaneta americana (assembly GCF_040183065.1). NCBI lineage: Eukaryota > Metazoa > Arthropoda > Insecta > Blattodea > Blattidae > Periplaneta > Periplaneta americana. Next base: position 55,705,609 of record NC_091131.1, on the reverse strand, counting down.
GATGATGATTTCTTGTCATATGTTGTGAAAGAACTAAGACTTTCTGCGAGTTCAATAGGCTATTCAAAACAAGAAGTGAAGGATTTTTTTTTAGATTGAACCAAAAGCAGTTTGATTATGTGTTGAGTTTAATATTCTGTGAAATATGACTATAAAATGCTTCTAAAATTACTTGAAGAAGAAGAAGAAGAAGAAGAAGAAGAAGAAGATGATGATGATGATGATGATTTCTTGTCATATGTTGTGAAAGAACTAAAACGTTCTGCGAGTTCAATAGGCTATTCAAAACAAGAAGTGAAGGATTTTTTTTTAGATTGAACCAAAAGCAGTTTGATTATGTGTTGAGTTTAATATTCTGTGAAATATGACTATAAAATGCTTCTAAAATTACTTGAAGAAGAAGAAGAAGAAGATGATGATGATGATGATGATGATGATGATGATGATGATTTCTTGTCATATGTTGTGAAAGAACTAAGACTTTCTGCGAGTTCAATAGGCTATTCAAAACAAGAAGTGAAGGATTTTTTTTAGATTGAACCAAAAGCAGTTTGATTATGTGTTGAGTTTAATATTCTGTGAAATATGACTATAAAATGCTTCTAAAATTACTTGAAGAAGAAGAAGAAGAAGAAGAAGAAGAAGATGATGATGATGATGATGATTTCTTGTCATATGTTGTGAAAGAACTAAGACTTTCTGCGAGTTCAATAGGCTATTCAAAACAAGAAGTGAAGGATTTTTTTTTAGATTGAACCAAAAGCAGTTTGATTATGTGTTGAGTTTAATATTCTGTGAAATATGACTATAAAATGCTTCTAAAATTACTTGAAGAAGAAGAAGAAGAAGAAGATGATGATGATGATGATGATTTCTTGTCATATGTTGTGAAAGAACTAAGACTTTCTGCGAGTTCAATAGGCTATTCAAAACAAGAAGTGAAGGATTTTTTTTTAGATTGAACCAAAAGCAGTTTGATTATGTGTTGAGTTTAATATTCTGTGAAATATGACTATAAAATGCTTCTAAAATTACTTGAAGAAGAAGAAGAAGAAGAAGAAGAAGAAGATGATGATGATGATGATGATGATTTCTTGTCATATGTTGTGAAAGAACTAAGACTTTCTGCGAGTTCAATAGGCTATTCAAAACAAGAAGTGAAGGATTTTTTTTTAGATTGAACCAAAAGCAGTTTGATTATGTGTTGAGTTTAATATTCTGTGAAATATGACTATAAAATGCTTCTAAAATTACTTGAAGAAGAAGAAGAAGAAGAAGAAGATGATGATGATGATGATGATGATGATGATGATGATGATGATGATGATGATGATTTCTTGTCATATGTTGGGGGAAAGAACTAAGACTTTCTGCGAGTTCAATAGGCTATTCAAAACAAGAAGTGAAGGATTTTTTTTTAGATTGAACCAAAAGCAGTTTGATTATGTGTTGAGTTTAATATTCTGTGAAATATGACTATAAAATGCTTCTAAAATTACTTGAAGAAGAAGAAGAAGAAGAAGATGATGATGATGATGATGATGATTTCTTGTCATATGTTGTGAAAGAACTAAGACTTTCTGCGAGTTCAATAGGCTATTCAAAACAAGAAGTGAAGGATTTTTTTTTAGATTGAACCAAAAGCAGTTTGATTATGTGTTGAGTTTAATATTCTGTGAAATATGACTATAAAATGCTTCTAAAATTACTTGAAGAAGAAGAAGAAGAAGATGATGATGATGATGATGATGATGATGATGATTTCTTGTCATATGTTGTGAAAGAACTAAGACTTTCTGCGAGTTCAATAGGCTATTCAAAACAAGAAGTGAAGGATTTTTTTTTTAGATTGAACCAAAAGCAGTTTGATTATGTGTTGAGTTTAATATTCTGTGAAATATGACTATAAAATGCTTCTAAAATTACTTGAAGAAGAAGAAGAAGAAGAAGAAGAAGAAGAAGAAGAAGATGATGATGATGATGATGATGATGATGATTTCTTGTCATATGTTGTGAAAGAACTAAGACGTTCTGCGAGTTCAATAGGCTTTTCAAAACAAGAAGTGAAGGATTTCTTTTAGATTGAACCAAAAGCAGTTTGATTATGTGTTGAGTTTAATATTCTGTGAAATATGACTATAAAATGCTTCTAAAATTACTTGAAGAAGAAGAAGAAGAAGAAGAAGATGATGATGATAATGATGATGATGATTTCTTGTCATATGTTGGGGGAAAGAACTAAGACGTTCTGCGAGTTCAATAGGCTTTTCAAAACAAGAAGTGAAGGATTTCTTTTTAGATTGAATCAAAAGCAGTTTGATTATGTGTTGAGTTCAGAAAAAGGCATGCAAAGTAAAGCGATAGGTTTGGAAGTAAATCCCGAAAAGACTAAGTTTATGGTTATGTCTCGTGACCAGAATCTTGTAAGACATGGAAATACAAATATTGGAGAATTATCCTTCGAAGAGGTGGAAAATTTCAAATATCTTGAAGCAACAGTAACATATATAAATGACACTCGGGAAGGAATAAAAATGGGAAATGCCTGTTATTATTCGGTTGAGAAGCATTTGTCATCTAGTCTGCTTGAGCCAGAGGCCGTTTTAGGGTCTTATACGAGCAGGACGCCCTCTCCACCCATTAAAAATATATATATTATCGGTTGTTCTGTATGGTTGTGAAACTTGGACTCTCACTTTGAGAGAGGAACAGAGATTAAGGGTGTTTGAGAATAAGGTTCTTAGGAAAATATTTGGGGCTAAGAGGGATGAAGTTACAGGAGAATGGAGAAAGTTACACAAAATAGAGCTGCACGTATTATATTCTTCACCTGACATAATTAGGAACACTAAATACAGACGTTTGAGATGGGCAAGACGTGTAACACGTATGGGCGAATCCAGAAATGCATATAGAGCGTTAGTTGGAAGACATGAATGAAAAAGATCTTTGGGGAGGTCGAGACGTAGATGGGAAGGTAATATTAAAATGGATTTGAGAGAGGTGGGATAGATTGTAGAGACTACTAATCTTGCTCAGGATAGGGACCGATGGCGGGCTTATGTGTGGGCGGCAATGAACCTGTGGGTTCTCCAAAAGCCATTTGTAAGTAAGTAAGTAATTTTTTACAGATTGTTTAGTTGATGAACGCACGGAATTATGTAAATTCTTCTCTATCTTATTTTCGATGATTCATTGTAACACCTTATTTTAGTTTCTAATTTATTTCTCTATTCATCCTGTAATTAGTAATAAGTTAGTTTTGGAACCTGCGACCGAACACGAGCACTGCTCTTGCAGTCCTCAGATTTATTAAAATTATTAAATCTACTCACTTTTATATGTATACTTACTTATTTACAAATGGCTTTTAAGGAACCCGGAGGTTCATTGCCGCCCTCACATAAGCCCGCCATTGGTCCCTATCCTGAGCAAGATTAATCCAGTCTCTATCATCATATCCTATGTCCCTCGAATTCATTTTAATATTATCCTCCCATTTACGTCTCGCTTCCCCAAAGGTATTTTTCCCTCCGATCTCCCAACTAACACTCTATATGCATTTCTGGATTCGCCCATACGTGCTACATGCCCTGCCCATCCCGAAAGTCTGGATTTAATGTTCCTAATTATGTCAGGTGAACAATACAATGCGTGCAGTTCTGCGTTGTGTAACTTTCTCCATTCTCCTGTAACTTCATCCCTCTTAGTCTCACATATTTGCCTAAGAACCTTATTCTCAGATACCCTTAACCTCTGTTTCTCTCTCAAAGTGTGAGTCCAAGTTTCACAACCATACAGAACAACCGGTAATATAACTGTTTTATAAATTCTAACTTTCAGATTTTTTGACAGCAGACTAGATGACAAAAGCTTCTCAACCGAATAATAACACGCATTTTCCATATTTATTCTGCGTTTAATTTCCTCCCGAGTGTCATTTATATTTGTTACTGTTGCTCCAAATTGAATTCTTCCACCTCTTCGAAGGATAAATCTTCAGTTTTTATGTTTCCATTTCGTACAAAATTCTGGTCACGAGACATAATCATATACTTTGTCTTTTCGGGATTTACTTCCAAACCGATCGCTTTACTTGCTTCAAGTAAAATTCCCGTGTTTTCCTTAATAGTTTGTGGATTTTCTCCTAACATATTCACGTCATCCGCATAGACAAGCTGATTTAACCCGTTCTATTTCAAACCCTGTCTGTTTTAACCTCAACTTTCCTAATGGCATATTCTAGAGCAAAGTTAAAAAGTAAAGATGATAGTGCATCTTCTTGCTTTAGCCTCCAATGAATTGGAAAAGCATCAGATAGAAACTGGCCTATACGGACTCTGCTGTAAGTTTCACTGAGACACATTTTAATTACTCGAACTAGTTTCTTGGGAATACCAAATCCAATAAGAATATTACATAAAACTTCTCTCTTTTATATGTATTATTATTTTATTTTATTTTCATTTTATTTCCTCTTATATTTATTTGTAATTCATTGTATTTCATCTGTATGCGTGTATATATATATATATATTGTTTTGCGTTATTACTAAAACAGATAAATATGTCCCCTTTACACACAATGGAGAGCACAGATGAGATCTCCATGCTTCCGTGACCTTGACACTAGAATGAGACATCATGCTCCGACAGCTTTTATCTCATGAAAAGACGCGTTATTCAATTCCATAAAAGACTGCGTGGATTCCGTAGCCATTTTGGAAGCTTTGGTAAAGAGAAAAAACCCGTCGCCACTAGGGATTGAACTCGGGCCCTTCCTGACCGTAGCCACTTATTATCAAAGCTATTGTTTGATTATGGTTGCTATTAATTTTATTAATGTTATATATGTAATTCTTTATAATAATATTATTCTCGATACTGTTGTTCACGTCATTAGTTCTTTCATTACGATGACCGTTAATATTACGTAGTTTTCCAGCTGTCGCGCCCCTTTAACGCGTTGACTGTAGGAGGATGTGAACAAATGCGAGGACGTTCCTACGGAGTTATGCAGCACAGCAATACAGATAATCCGACCGAATAGTGTCCCCAGCGGAATCTACTGGCGACGCTATGAACCACTGACTGACCGAAATAATAAAAGCCCAGTCAGTGTTTTCCACTACATAGCCTCCCGCCTCTGTCAGGCTAAACCAGGAAATACCGGAGTTGCTCCTCGCAATCTAGGCTACCGAAGTACGGGCAACAACCACACAAGACCAGCAATACTGAAGTCACATGACTCAGGCCCGTGACCGATTTTAATTAAACGTGGCTGAAGAGGGTATGAAAATCGACTTAGTCGCCTGTAGACAACTTAAAATGTGTAAAGATTGGCCTCAAAATTACTTTTTTCCACATATTCCTCTGCTCTACTTAGAATATTACTCAACTCTACTCCAAAATATCTGATAACTCGCTTTGAATATCTTACAACGTTACGAAATCATCATCAGGCCTTAATATCCATTCCTTGTCATGGTACCTCTTTCTAGTCATTCTCTTTCACGGTATTAGCCGGTTTTCATAGGTTATTTTTTATGATTATACAGAATGTCCATGAAATAATTAACTATTTTCATGAAAACTATATAGTTCATGATATTTGTATTCACAAAACAATTGTACACTACAAACTCACTAATACACACTCATTGGTTCCTTTCGACATGTCGTCCATTGATGTCCCTGTACAATTCCCATCTGGACACAAACTCCAGTAATGGTCTTCTCTCTGAAAAAAAATGGTTCATAGATCTTTGTCTGTGTGATTCCTAACCACACATTGGTCTTTGGATTGTCTCTGATATGCTCAATGAAATCCGTTGGAGGTTTGTCGGCCCAAATCCGACAGTAATACCGGTTCACTTGTCCACTTACATGGAATGTTACCTCATCACTGAACAACACGTGTGACATTAAATCATCATCTCCACAGAAACCAGCAAATCTATGCACATCGCCATCCGTTCCGCAAGGTCCTTTTCATGCAACTAATGTAACACTTGCGAATGATATGCACGCTTCTTCAAGGTGAACTTCAGCAATTTGAACACTGTTGATTTCGGAATTTGCAATTACCACGAAAGACAACGTACAGATATAGGACATCCAAAGTCTACACAAGAAAAGTGTCTAACCTTGATGAACTGAAACAAATAATTCGTGATGCAGTGTCACTAATCACACCACAGTTTCTGGGAATTGCATTCCGTGAAACCGTGTCCAGATGGGAATTGTGCAGGGACATCAATGGACGACACGTCGAAAGGAACCAGTGAGAGTGTATAATTGAGTTTGTAGTGTAAAATCGTCTTGTGAATATAAGTATCATGAAATATTTCGTTTTCATGAAAATAGTTACTTATTTTATGGACACTCTGTACAGGCGCCAGCAGAATAATCTCCTCGGTTTGAATTGGCCACAGCACAGGTTTCTTCTTAGTTGCGTTTAAGTCGTATATATCTTTGAGGAACACAAGCCATGCCATTTCAGTTACCATTATGGCGTGGACATCTGAACGTCGTGCATTTTGTTGTTGAAGCATATTTTAAAAAATGACAATTTTGTGACTGCGAAGCAGTGGCAGTTTTGTACCCATTTTAGAGTAGGTCGACACGAAATAATTCCTCATAAGAAAACTCTACTGTTATGGGTGAGAAATTTCAGATAAAAGGTTCAACTTTCAAACAGAAATCGCTTCGTAGATGTCGCAACGTTCGGACTCCCGAGAATATCGCAGCAGTGAGACACGCTGTTGCCACATCAGGAGGAGACGTTCATTGGGAATATCTGATTGAAGTGTCAGGCGAATCTTACATCTAGACCTCAAGTTCCATCCCTACAAAGTTACGGTGGTTCAGGAAATTCGGCAATGTTACTGGCTCAACAGCCAAGATGCTTGCTAGACCATATTGGAAAAAAAATGTTCCAGTAGTGCTCAGTAGTGACTAAGCTCATTCTCATTTGTCGGGCTGCGTCAACAAACAAAACCTTCGGTATTGGACCCAGAAAATCCTCGAGAACTGCATCAGCGACCTCTTCACAGCAAGCGTGTTACTTTTTGGTGTGCTGTTGCACAATTTGGCCATACTTTTTTTTAAGAAGAAGAAGAACGTATAGTCACTGTTTCAGAAGTGTAGGCATATAGATCATGAGGGGCAAGCGTTTGGGAGATATTTTCTTTAAAACAAAGTGATGTCAAAATGGCAAGCATTGTTCTGTAAGATGGTAAAATAAAATGTTGAATGGGAACTATGTTGTTCTTTTTGTTTATGTTTCAAATCGGAGAGATCATTCTGTATGACCCTGTATATACAATGTAATTTAAGCTTACAAGCAAACATCCTCATGGGGACAGATAAAAAAGTTTTTTTTCGACCATGTTAATAATGTCAAAACAAGTGCTTATACAAATTTTGACCACTCCACAGCAATTACGAGAAAGTGATTTTCTCTGGAGCCTTTTACAGAAAGAAAGCACAATTTCACGAAAATATTTATTGGAACAGATACAGGATTTGTTTCCCTATTTCTCAACATTTTTTTGGGTTATTTTACGATGCTGTATCAACATCTCAGGTTATTTAGCGTCTTAATGAAATGAAGGTGATAATGCCGGTGAAATGAGTCCGGGGTCCAGCACCGAAAGTTACCCAGCATTTCTCAACTTTTTACCCACCAGAAATTAGACATTTGTCATACCGATTCGGATCCCAGGCGGCAGACTTCTACGACACGACACAAAAATTGATCCCATGATATGACAAATGTCTCAATTCTAGTGGGGAATATGTTGAAAAATAGCACAACAAATGGAGTATCTATTTCAATAAATCTTCCCATGAAATTGTGCTTTTTTCTGTAAACGGCCCCAAGGAAAATCACTTTCTGGACGGCCTCGTAATTGCGGTGGAATAGCCATAATTTGTATAAGCACTTATTTTGACATTATTAACATGGTAGAAGAAAAAATTTAACATTTTTGTCTGCCCCCATGAGAATGTTTGCTTGTTAGCATAAAACAAAATTAGGATAAGTTATACATCTTTTATTAATTCTGAAGTTGTAGCATCATAGTCACACTTTAAATTAAGTACCACATTTTAATGCAACTTATTCTTTCATTCATAGTGTTCTGTCCAAGAGCAGGTTTATCACTGCAAACCCAGCATTCTCCTCTTGTGAGGTTCAGACCTGTCTTCGGACAGTTGACAGTGCAAAATAGCATGATTCGGTTGGACGATTCTATAATCGCACATTAAATTATAAATTAAAAACCTCATGAAGAATAATCGTTAGGAAAATCTAAAAGCGAATAATAAAATGTAATTACATGTCGGGAAGAAGACTAAAAATAAATAACACTCAATATACGAGCCAAAAACCATCTCTTGGGTGTTGGAAACAATTTAAATGTTATCCGTTAAAATCCGGAAATATATTCGTATTTCTTTCAATACTTCTTTGTATTTGGTACAATAATAAAAATAAATGGCGTAATAAAATAAACTCCAAGTATCCAGGACTTAGCAACAAATACACGGATTTCCTCTAGTTATTATTGTTCCATGGAAATCATCATGGACAGAGGATTCAACGTGTGTTTCCTAAGTTGTGATGATAAAGGGAAATAATTTTCTGCCTCTGCCCTGAGCGAGAAACTTGACCTTACGATAATCTTCATGTATTTAATTAAGAAACTACCGAGTTATTCCTGAACTCTGTTTCGAAAGAGTGAATAATTCACTGCTTTCGATTGCAAAATGATTGCAGAGACAGTGGAGGCATATTTTGACTCATAACTCATAACTTTTATCTCTTTCAACAATAAACAAAAATACAACAAAACTCCATTATAAAAACAACACGAAATAAATACTAAAAAACAAAAACAAATTTCATAAATTACATATAAAGCGTCTCGCTCCTGGCAAATCAACAATCACATATGATTCACGGACCACGCTACATTGCCTGTTACATTTCCAGGATCTAAAAAATGTGTACCTGGTGATGGAATGTACTTCCTCAATATTATGTTTTACGTGTTTCACAACAATTCGGTATTTTATCGTGTTTCAATGCTGTTTCAGTTTTTGGTTTATTTTCTTGAAAAATAATTCTGAAAATACAAACATTTTAAATCATTTAGGCCTTTGGTTTTGAAGCTTAACTTTTTCCCTTTCACAAAAAATACTTTTTGACGTAAATACGTCTATTTGAGAAGTACAAAATAGATTTCTGTGTAACGCCGGGATAATAACGTAAAAGTTTAAGAGTTGTTTAAAAGCTCAGAAGATTTGCAAAAGTAAAGTTTGTAAATCTAAATAATGTAATCATCATCAGGCCGTAATATCCATTCCTTGTCATGGTACCTCTTTCTAGTCATTCTCTTTCACGGTATTAGCCGGTTTTCATAGGTTATTCTGTATGATTATACAGGGTGTCCATAAAATAAGTAACTATTTTCATGAAAACGATATAGTTCATGATATTTGTATTCATAAGACGATTGTACACTACAAACTCACTCATACACAATCATTGGTCCCTTTCGACATGTCGTCCATTGATGTCCCTGCACAATTCCCATCTGGACAAAGGCACCAGTAATGGTCTTCTCTCTGAAAAAGAAAATGGTTCATAGATCTTTGTCTGTATGATTCCCAACCACACATTGGTCTTTGGACTGTCCTTTAAATCATTCAGGCCTTTGGTTTTGAAGCTTAACTTTTTCCCTTTCACACAAAATACTTTTTTGACGTAAATACGTCTATTTGAGAAGTACAAAGTAGATTTCTGTGTAACGCGGGGATAATAACGTAAAAGTTTAAGAGTTGTTTAAAAGCTCAGAAGATTTGCAAAAGTAAAGTTAGTAAATCTAAATAATGTAACTAAGCATTGCTTCAAATATAAAAGTTTATATTGCTTATAAATAGAATATATTACTTTATTTGTTTTGCAATAACCGAATAAATGGAATAGATTTACTTCTGTTATTTTATATGCATTACAAAATATGCAAATAAAATTATATTACAAAGGAGGGGAGATGTCCGCTGAGAAGACGCCTACACACTCAATAATATTTTCTAAACTCTATAGTACAGATAACTTTAAGTTTTATATTGCTTGTCTAAGAAGTTTTCGACGGGTATATAATTTCTCGGGAAAAAAAATTGACAGGGAATTTTAGGGACTCCCAATGATTGCGTGAAACGTCTATGTGCTCTAATTAAAGTCATTAAGCTGTTCATTCACTTAGTCCACCTGTTGTTTTACTTAGTCATCCATCTGTTCATTCACTTAGTAATCCATCTGTTCATTCACTTAGTCATCTATTTCTTTATTCGCTTAATCATCCATCTGTTCATTCACTTAGTCATCTATCTCTTTATTCGTTTAGTAATCCATCTGTTCATTCACTTAGTCATCTATCTCTTTCGTCGTTTAATCATCCATCTGTTCATTCACTTAGTCATCTGTCTCTTTCTTCGTTTAGTCATCCATCTGTTCATTCACTTAGTCATCTATCTCTTTCGTCGTTTAATCATCCATCTGTTCATTCACTTAGTCATCTATCTCTTTCTTCGTTTAGTCATCCATCTGTTCATTCACTTAGTCATCTATCTCTTTCGTCGTTTAATCATCCATCTGTTCATTCACTTAGTCATCTATCTCTTTCTTCGTTTAGTCATCCATCTGTTTATTCACTTAGTTACCTATCTCTTTCTTCGTTTAGTCATTCATCTGTTCATTTACTTAGTCATCCATCTATTCATTCACTTAGACATCCATCCATTCATTCATTTAGTCATCTATATCTTTATCGCTTAGTCATCCATCTGTTAATTCACTTAGTCATCTATCTCTTTCTTCGTTTAATCATCCATCTGTTCATTCACTTAGTCATCTATCTCTTTCTTCGTTTAGTCATCCATCTGTTCATTCACTTAGTCATCTATCTCTTTATTCGTTTAGTCATCCATCTGTTCATTCACTTAGTCATCTATCTCTATATTCGTTTAGTCATCCATCTGTTCATTCACTTAGTCATCCATTTATTCATTCACTTAGACATCCATCCGTTCATTCATTTAGTCATCTATATCTTTATCGCTTAGTCATCCATCTGTTAATTCACTTAGTCGTCTATCTCTTTATTCACTTAGTCATCCATCTGTTCATTCACTTAGTCATCCATCTGTTCATTCACTTAGTCATCCATCTGTTCATTCACTTAGTCATCCATTTGTTCATTCACTTAGTCATCCATCTGTTCATTCACTTACAATTATCATCATCTGTTAATTCACTTAGTCATTCACTTATTTATTTATCTGTTCATTCACCTTGTCATTCATTTATTCATTCATTCATTCATTTACTCATTCACTGCATCATATTTAGATATTTATCTTTCATATGTATACCTGTTTATTAGTTTATTTTAATCATTCGTTTATTCAAAATAGTTTGAAACTGGAAGAGATTATTTGGCGTCATTAAAATGCTAGGATTAGAAGTGATCGAACGAAAATAAATAGATAATAAGCAGTCATTTCTTTAACAGTATTCTGCTGATAGGCCGTGGCTCGCTCATCAAATGTTGAAGTCGACATCAAAGGCGGAGCTTGAAATCCCGTCCCTCGGCTCACATAGCACATTGCTGCGCGCAGCTGAACTTGGACAGTTGTTGTACTGAGTGTTTTCATATACGTGCAGGGGTTGGGGGTGTTGTTGAAAGGGGGTGGCGGGGTAGCGTCGGCTATACACTCTGGAATATGAAAGTCATTCGTTTTACTTAGTCGGGCCGGCATACATATAAAGCTCAACCCCCCAATTTTCACTAGTATTAAACATGATTTGTCGGCACGTGCTTGTTCCCATTGTAATAATAGGGTCTTAACAATGGTCATCCCTTTACGAGAGAATTGCTGATTACGTCCTGTTTTTAGGCAAATGTTTGCTCACGTCTTGGAATTAAAACAACAGCAGGAGCTAAAATTCACATCTAGCTGCAAACACTTGCTACCAAGAACGCAGAACAGGTGACAAATATCTGAGCACTCAACGCGGCACTGTACTAGAGTGGTTGCTTTACTCTTCATTACGTCGAGGATCGTTGGTTCAAATCCGAATGGATAAACTTTTAAACGATGGAAATTCTTAGTAAGGTTTTTTTTTTTTTTTTTCTGAAAGAAAGCACGAGTATAGCAGGAGTTCTCTTCTCATAGATTTAAGAGACAAAATCTGTTCCTGATTCAGAGGGCTCCGAGAAAAAATTACCGGTCAAATGTTTTGCAGAAATTTCTACATTCAGCTTTTAGAGAGACCGCAGATGTCTATTACCAATAAAGAAATCATCATCAAATTTCCGTTCTTAAAGTATCTCCAACTGATCCTCGGTCTTTCAGAATCTCGTCTTCGAGTAGAGCGGTCCTGCATTATTAGTTTATTTATTTATTATTTATCGTGACTTCCTATACTAAAATACATAGGGTAGAAGCCCGTCGAAGCATCGTCTGCACATAAATATAAGTTAACAAGTTAGGTATTATAATTTAATTATTGATAATGATTTCCCTAAACGGCACTTATAAAATAGGAGATATATACAACTCATTAACAGTAGGATTAAAATAAATGTGAACATAAAAAGAAATGTAGTTCATTATGAATCAGTAACGACAAAAAATCTCAAATTTAATAATTCGGTTATAAGTTGTAGGACCAAAACAAGAAACAAATTGAGTTATTTCAGTAAAAAATAAAATAGTGTGCTATGCCATGAATGACAGAGAAAAAATTTTTTTTTTATAAATATGATTTCTGATTAACGTTTCTGCACCGGAAAATAAATAAATTTACTCATTCAGTGAATTGAAGTTGCTTAATACTTTAAAAAAGGAAAAATTGAGTTATTCCAATAAAAATAAAACAATATGTTGTGATATGAATGACACACCCTAGGTATATTTTTTATTCATGACTGGTATCTAAACAGGTCTTTATTTCAATGTTCTTAGCAACCTAAACAATTGCTTTTTCCATGACAACCAACACATTAGCAACCGTAATAGCTATTTATGCAACAAGTTACGAAATGATAGCGTTTTAAGTACGAGAAGTGAAGATTGTCCACCGACCCGAATGATAGGTGAACAATACGGCGAGTGCTTAAAACGCTAGTTTCGCACGTGTTTCATACAAGATATTTAGACAGTCGATCGAGAAACCCTTTAAAGAGAATAAAATTGTTGATTCGTTCTCTCAAATGGCAAACTTCTGATATTAAAGACGAAAGAGTATTACATTCGTATGGAAAGAGATATATTTCGCTGCTTTCGGATATGTATGACCAGGCTTCGAGACTTGAGACCCGATACAATAAGTTTACTGTGCATGTACTATAGGTTGTTGACTCGCTGCAGATAGTGAAAGGTAGAGATGTGTTCAGGTAACAACGTTAGACTACTGTTTAAAGTAGAATACGGTAGTATGGGGAAACAGACACATATGTAGGCGTACATTCTGAATTTTTTTTATTGGGTTATTTTACGACGCTGTATCAACATCTAGGTTATTTAGCGTCTGAATGATATGAAGGTGATAATGCCGGTGAAATGAGTCCGCGGTCCAACACCGAAAGTTACCCAGCATATGCTCATATTGGGCTGAGGGAAAACCCCGGAAAAAACCTCAACCAGATAACTTGCCCCGACCCGGATTCGAACCCGGGCCACCTGGTTTCGCGGCCAGACGCGCTGACCGTTACTCCACAGATGTGGACTACATTCTGAAAGTAAATATACTGTACATTACACAATGTCAATGTCAAAAGAATGTGAAAAGCATTTATTCTCCTGTCTTTTATAAGCATTTGTGTTTAATTATACACAGTGTTAATGGTGGGAATGAACATGTAGCAATTTTAATTTCTTCATTTATCCTATTGGTCGTCTTTAGGAAGTGCAGTTACAGTACCGAAATGCAATGTACTACAAGATATATTCTCAGTGTCTCAAACGTAAATCTTTTTCGGTTATCTGCTAGACAAAGTTTGTACTGTGAAAAGCTGCGCTCTACGTCGCATGACGTGATAGGAGCAATACGGGGGGGGGGGGAACTAACATCATTGCAGTCTCTAAGAGACTGTCCTTTATTCTCGGGTGACTCTATATCCACTAATTTTCTGTTTATGTTAAACAATGTTCCATATCCGTTATTTTTACGTAAAATTAATTTCCACTTCTGTTTTACACGTTCAGTAACCGGTGTACTTGATGTCTCATTAATTCTCTGTGTTATTTCCTCAACTAATTTGAGGGCTTCCGGCATCTCTTGCTCTGACTTTTCTAACCGTGTAATAGTTTCAGACACAGTTTGAAAATAGGTTTGTATGAAAACCAAATTATTCGTCAGAACCTTCAAATCTAGAGCTTTGATTATTCTGATAGCATAACAGTTGTCACTCAACATGTTAATTATCTGCACTATTGTAGGAGTATTTGGCATAATAAATACTGCATTAAGCCATGTACCCCATCTAGTAACAATAGGCTCTGGAGGTAGAGGAAGAGTGTGTGCTAGTTTCTTAATTTCGCAACCGTCTTTGCGTATTTGTTGTCATTCATTCTACAGCACCCCTACCCACTGCATGCTTTACCACTATACTCAGTACGCCGTTATGCGGATTTCCCACTGAACTGCTCTATTGGGTCTGAAGTCTCGAAGCCTGTGTATGACTATGGTTTTGCTGGTTGTTAGGAAGTTGTTTAAGTGGAGTTCTGCTTGTCACGTAATTTTGGAAAATACAATTATTATTCCTTCAACGAAAGAGATAAATATAATAAGGAAAATGAGTGATTCGGAAGTGAATAATGTAGTATCAAATCTCCAGATGTTGTAATTTCCAATTTAAATAATTTGTTGTGAATATTCATAATAAATAAATAGTTGGAGTTAATGTTTTCAGTATTTATAATTAGCGTGTTTAAAAGTACTTTTACGCACGAAAATTTACTTTTAAGCACGCTAATTTATGGATGCGGAAATCAGTGACTTTTCGATATTAAAATGAGAATCGAAAAGTCGTTATTATAAAACGACTGTCTAAAAAATCCATATATTCATTCATTTACAACTTCTTCACAAACAACACTTCACAAAGAAAAAGCATACAATTTAAAATTGAATTTAGATATCAATAATGAAATTTAGATACCAGTAATGGATAAAGAAAAATGTATAACACACGAGAGTAAACAGATTTTATGCGATCGTGGAAATTATCACCCTCGGCTTTGCCTCGGGCTTTGAACTTTCTACTCGCGAATAAAATCTAATTTTACTCTCATACTATAAGTTATTACTGTATTATAAATTTGTCTTCGGAATAACTTTTTTGTATCGGGAAATAAATCAACTTCCTCATTCAGTTAATTTTTACACGGGCGAAATGTACAAAAATAAGCCGAGATGTATTAAATAAACCGAAATGTACAAAAATAAGCCGAGATGTATTAAATAAACCCAGATGTATAAAAATAATCCGAGATATTAAACAAATCTAGATGTATAAAATAAGCCGAGCAGTATTAAATAAACCGAGATATGCGAGTAAAAAATAAGCCGAGATGATTGTATTAAACTTAGATGTATAAATAAACCTAGATGTGTAAAATAAGCGGAGATATATCAAATAAACCGAGATGTATAAAAATAAGCTGAGATATATTAAATAAACCAGGATGTATAAAAATAAGCAGAAATGACTGTATTAAATAAACTTAGGTGTGTAAAATAAGCCGACATGTATTAAATAAACCGAGATGTACAAAAATAAGCCGAGATGATTGTATTAAATAAACCTAGATGTATAAAATAAGCCGAGATGTATTAAATAAACCAAGATGTATAAAAATAAGCCGAGATGTATTAAATAAACCAAAATGTATAAAAATAAGCCGAGATGTATTAAATAAACCGAGATGTGTATTTATTTTTATACCTCTAGATACATTGTAATATATTGTGTACTTTGTTTGTAATCTTTATTGCTTGTCTTGAATTGTTCTGTACATGAATATTGTGGTCGCAAAAAGACCCAACAGTTATGCGACCTAAAATAAATCTTTAAAACCCGAAATATATACAAATAAGCCGAGATGATTGCATTAAATAAACCTAAATGTATAAATAAACCTAGATGTGTAAAATATCTCGAGATGTATTAAATAAACCAAGATCTATAAAAATAAGCCGAGATGTATTAAATAAACTGAGATGTATAAAAATAAGCCGAGATGTATTAAATAAACAGAGATGTATAAAAATAAGCCGAGATGATTACAATAAATAACTCTAAGCGTATAAAATAAGCCTAGATGTATTAAATAAATTGAGATGTAAAAAATAAGGCGAGATAATTGTATTAAATAAATCTAGATGTATAAAATAAGCCGATAAGTATTAAATAAACCGAAATGTATAAAATAAGCCGAGATGACTATTAAATAAACCGAGATGTATAAAATATAAACCGAAATAACTGTATTAAATAAACCGAGATAACTATTAAATAAGCCGAGATGACTATTAAATAAGCAGACATGTATAAAAAATAAACCGAAATAACTGTAGTAAATAAACCGAGATGTATAAAATAGGCCGAGATGACTATTAAATAAACCGAGATGTATAAAAATAAACCGAAATAACTGTATTAAATAAACCGAGATGTATAAAATAAACCGAGATGACTATTAAATAAAGCGAGATGTATAAAAAATAAACCGAAATAACTGTATTAAATAAACCGAAATGTATAAAATAAACCGAGATGACTATTAAATAAAACGAGATGTATAAAAAATAAACCAAAATAACTGTATTAAATAAACCGAAATGTATAAAATAAACCGAGATGACTATTAAATAAAGCGAGATGTATAAAAAATAAACCGAAATAACTGTATTAAATAAACCGAGATAACTATTAAATAAGCCGAGATGACTATTAAATAAGCAGACATGTATACAAAATAAACCGAAATAACTGTATTAAATAAACCGAAATGTATAAAATAAACCGAGATGACTATTAAATAAAGCGAGATGTATAAAAAATAAACCGAAATAACTGTATTAAATAAACCGAGATGTATAAAATAAACCGAGATGACTATTAAATAAAGCGAGATGTATAAAAAATAAACCGAAATAACTGTATTAAATAAACCGAGATGTATAAAATAAACCGAGATGACTATTAAATAAAGCGAGATGTATAAAAAATAAACCGAAATAACTGTATTAAATAAACCGAGATGTATAAAATAAACCGAGATGACTATTAAATAAAGCGAGATGTATAAAAAATAAACCGAAATAACTGTATTAAATAAACCGAGATGACTATTAAATAAAGCGAGATGTATAAAAAATAAACCGAAATAACTGTATTAAATAAACCGAGATAACTATTAAATAAGCCGAGATGACTATTAAATAAGCAGACATGTATAAAAAAATAAAACGAAATAACTGTAT
Source organism: Periplaneta americana (assembly GCF_040183065.1). Classification (NCBI taxonomy): domain Eukaryota; kingdom Metazoa; phylum Arthropoda; class Insecta; order Blattodea; family Blattidae; genus Periplaneta; species Periplaneta americana. The sequence goes on along the minus strand of NC_091131.1, from coordinate 55,688,046 downwards.
TAAATAAACCGAAATGTATAAAATAAGCCGAGATGACTATTAAATAAACCGAGATATATAAAAATAAACCGAAATAACTGTATTAAATAAACCGAAATAACTGTATTAAATAAACCGAAATGTATAAAATAAACCGAGATGACTATTAAATATACCGAGATATATAAAAATAAACCGAAATAACTGTATTAAATAAACCGAGATATATAAAGTAAGCCGAGTTGTCTATTAAATAAACCGAGATGTATAAAAATAAACCGAAATAACTGTATTAAATAAACCGAAATGTATAAAATAAACCGAGATGACTATTAAATATACCGAGATGTATAAAAATAAACCGAAATAACTGTATTAAATAAACCGAGATGTATAAAATAAGCCGAGATGATTATTAAATAACCCGAGATGTATAAAAAATAAACCGAAATAACTGTATTAAATAAACCGAGATGTATAAAATAAGCCGAGATGACTATTAAATAAACCGAGATGTATAAAAAATAAACCGAAATAACTGTATTAAATAAACCGAGATGTATAAAATAAGCCGAGATGACTATTAAATAAACCGAGATTTATAAAAAATAAACCGAAATAACTGTATTAAATAAACCGAGATATATAAAATAAACCGAGATGACTATTAAATAAACCGAGATGTATAAAAAATAAACCGAAATAACTGTATTAAATAAACCGAGATGTATAAAATAAGCCGAGATGACTATTAAATAAACCGAGATTTATATAAAATAAACCGAAATAACTGTATTAAATAAACCGAAATATATAAAAAATAAACCGAAATAACTGTATTCAATAAACCGAGATGTATAAAATAAACCGAGATGTATAAAATAAGCCGAGATGATTATTAAATAAACCGAGATTTATAAAAAATAAACCGAAATAACTGTATTAAATAAACCGAGATGTATAAAATAAACCGAGACGTATTAAATAAAACGAGATGTACAAAATAAGCCGAACTGTATTAAATTAGACGACATGTATAAAATAAGCAGATATGTATTAAGTAAGCCGAGATGTATAAAATAAGCCGATACTAGGATATTAGAAGCAGTGGCATGGATATCAGGTGCTCAGTATTAGAAACCGACAAACATTTTATGAAATAGTTATCTACTGTTTCAATTGTTGTTACACAATATTTTGTTTTAAGTAGCTAATTGATAACGTTAATATCTGTTTAATTATGCATACGTTTCATATATTTAATGCATTATTATCCATTTATGTATGAAACATTAATTACTCCATTATAAAGCCATCATGAATGCAAGTCCTGAGTGTAAAGTTCATATCTGGCCTGTAGTTCGTGCGACCCAACGTTCAGCTGTATCGGACAAATACTGATCAAAACTTGGCTTAAGTAAAAACAGGTTTCGGCGCGCGTTGCACAGTTTTGCGGCAATTTAATGTGTAAGGGGCTTTAATCCTAGTTTCTGATGTGATTTACTGACAAAGCATGATCGCTATTGAAGAGAAACATTTATCGACTTTCAACTAAGAATTAACGTCAAATGAAACAAGTATTTATTATTATTATTATTATTATTATTATTATTATTATTATTATTATTATTATTATTATTATTAATCAACAGTGACATTAGATATTAGCATGTTATTCTGTAAATGAATCGTTTCATTTTAAAATTAAACAGTGACAAATAGAACGTTCTTCTAAGAAAAACAGCTTCATCTCCAACACGTGCACTTTTTGCAAAAATATTTTGAAGTGAGAAGTGTACAATACATTTAAAAATGACTACGTTGGTAGGTAGAAAGAAGCATTATATTTGTGTCCTGAATTGAATCATAGCCTATATAAAAATTAGAATACTTGAACTCTGTTCCAGTATCAAATACTGACTCCTATGGAGTTCACTTAATTCTTTCCCCATTGTATTTTTTTTATTTTATTGGGTTATTTTACGACGCTGTATCAACGTCTAGGTTATTTAGCGTCTGAATGATATGAAGGTGATAATGCCGGTGAAATGAGTCCGGGGTCCAGCACCGAAAGTTACCCAGCATTTGCTCGTATTGGGTTGAGGGAAAACCCCGGAAAAAACCTCAACCAGGTAACTTGCGCCGACCGGGATTCGAACCTGGGCCACCTGGTTTCGCGGCCAGACGCGCTGACCGTTATTCCACAGGTTTGGACTTCCCATTGTATCATTTAAGCACATTTTACCTCCACCATAATTTTAATTTAGGTTAGGAATTACAATGTTATTGAAAACGTATCGTTACAATTTTACATTTATACTTTACAATGTCATGATGTTAATTTCAATGCTAGAGTAAGGAATATTAGATATTAAATAAGTTTATAGTAATAAATGTACACCTGAAAATGTAACTACATTAGTATCTATTAATTTTCTTACGCAATATCGATATATCGATAATCATTCGATATATTTTCTGCAATACATAAATTATCGACTAACGAAATTAGGCTTGCACTTTGCAATATATTGCAATATCAATATATCGGTATTTAAATTATTTTCTCCATCCCTAGATAATAGGTTCATCTTGTACACCGGTTCGATTCTCGATCTCTTGCGCCAATTCTGCCTGAGACTTCCTGAACGTTACATCTTGACGCACACCAAACACTTAAAAACGACAATCCATAAAGGAACAAAGTAGTCTACTGAAATACTGAATGGAAATTATTACTTATACAATATTATTATACAAATGACTCCTATTTGAATGCGTGAGAGATTTTCTAAACAAGCTAGTTTAAAAAAATTCTGAGAAATGCAGTAAAGAGTAGCTTTATTTTGTTCTATATATAATATTTTTCACTATGAAGTATTTTGAATAACATTAGATCAGAATCTTTCAGTTCCCGTAAAATTTGAAAAATTGTGATATGAATTAACGAAATAATAATGTGTTGCTAACTTACTAAGTAAATAACAAATAATAATCAACACTCGCCATTGCCTGTTGGAAGAAAACAGTTCGCGAAATAAGTCTGTGGAGATATTAAACATTAAATGTTACGTTTTATTTAAAGACGCTCGCAACTGCAGAGGTTATATCAGCGACGCCGGATGTGCCGGAATTTTTTTCCGCAGGAGTTCTTTTACATGCCAGTAAATCCACTGACATGAGCCTTAAGCACACTTAAATGCCATCGACCTGGCCCGGGATCGAACCTGCAACCTTGAGCACAGAAGGCCAGCGCTATACCAACTCGCCAACCAGGCCGACGCGGAGATATTTATTGTGAGATATTAGATTAGTTTTTTGTGTGTGTTTTGCCTTCAACTTCATATGGTGCGGGTAAAAATATAGGTCTAAATGACATTACCAATATTATTTAAAATACAGTTTGCCATTACTTCTTTTCAAACATCGTGCAAAAAAAAAAAAAGCCGTGTAAAAATGACAATGTGGACGCTCAAAAACATTAAAAATGACGTACTTTGGAGGTTGGTGGTGTATATTTTAGTGACTTTAAAGTCACAATTTCCCTTTGAGTGTTCGTTAACTTTCTATTTTTTGTCATTTTAAGCTATTTTATTTTAGGTTATTTTTCAATGTTACGCCTTTATTTTGTCAATGCCATGTCTTTACAATTAAGTGTATTAGCATAGTTTAATATTATAGGCGCTAAGAATAAGAATAAATATTCGAACCTGGCATGATGCATATAATAATTCAAATAATGGACTTAAATTAATAAAAAAAATGGTTTGACACAAATTATCTTTCTATCAACGAAAATAAGACCATAATTATTCCATTCTCATTATCTGAAAAATGTATCAAACCTCCTACATCTATATTAAGTATTAAATTACATAATTCTGATTGTTGTCTTATACAGTGTAAATGTCCGATTATTAAAGAGTCCTCTGAAGTTAAGTATTTAGGCATAATTTTCGATAATCATTTAGAATGGAACCAACACATTAATTACCTTTGTAATAAATTACGTAAAATAGTATATTATTTTGTTTTATTGAGGAATTACTTGTCAATAAATTTATTACGTAGAATATATTTAACTTTATTTCAATCGGTAATTATGTATGGAATTATAGGATGGGGTAGCTCATTTAAATCCAATTTTAATCCAATTTATTTATTACAGAAGAAAATAATTAAATTTATGTCTTCAAAAACCTATTGATTTTCCATCTCAAAATTTGTTTCTAGACTTTAATGTACTTAACGTAAGACAAATTTATTATATTGCATTAATAAAATTCATACATAAAAATCGAAATAATTTTGAATTGTATTCTCATAGTTATGAAACAAAAGGTATGAATTCTTTAAGATTGTTTGAACCAAAATGCAACACTGTTACAGTATTTAATCATGTAGTAATTTAGGCCCAAGAATATATAACAAATTTATATTTAAATATCCTAATCTTGTCAATTCTAATAGTTCTAGTATTAAATTTAAAATGTTATGTATGGATTTTATAAAAATTGAAAAATTGTAAATTTAAATTTATATACTATAATTGCAAATTGTATTGTATAATTATTAATTATAATTGTATTGTATAATTATTAATTTCAATTCAGGAATCCGCCCCTGAGCACGAGTTCTACTCTTTCAGGGGCGAGCTAAAGTTCCTCTGTATATTTTATATGTTATGTTACAATTATTAGCAAAATAATAAATAAATAAATAAATAAATAAGTTTCACTCAGTTATCGAATTGTGATATAAGAGTAACTTTGCAGGCTACACCTTTCACATGCATCCCTAAAACTCTACATTCCTATAAGAGCTAATTTGGGTAGAGTTGCTTGGTTTGGATGTGGTACCTATTGTCACAGGTTTTTTTGTGAGTGGAAGGGGCAGCTACTAGAGCAAGTACAATGATATAATTAAAATTTATATTTCAGTCTGGTTGTGTTTCTATGCAAATATAATACCTCATGTGTAGGCTTCGTATTCCAGCTACCTAAAGACTGAAGTTAAAGACACATTGGGTATATGGTACGCCGAACACAGATGGTGCAACGGATAAGGATATAAACAAACACATCGTCGCTGCGTGTTCGTGGGGTACAGTCAACTCCCGACATTCTGAAGCTATACTAGTAAACACATGTTTGAGCCGTGATGTTTATTTTCGTCGTGATATTTTCAGTGAATAATAACGTGCATTCGTAAGTTACGGAACTTGAACATATGAGGATATCACATGAAATGATTTTATATCGGAAGAAATTCTTTCAATAGCACATGACGTTATTGGTACATGATGTAGTACAAGATATTCCTATTTTCTGAAGTTTTTTCGTGTTTCATTAGGATATTGCATCTCGATCATCACTGAAAACCCTCTAATTTGCTATGTACTTTTCTAGAAATTCCTTAAAAGGAGATTATTTAATTTATTGATTGGGATGTTGTCATTGAACATCATGGTAGCTACATAAATCCATGCTAAACGTCGAGTTAATTACCTTCATAATTTTGAGATTTTTATGGTACTGATTCCTTTTTATTACGTTCAACACACTTTCTGTGCCTTTTAGTATTTCAGTGTCTTTCAGTACACTGTTTTTGTCACTTTTACGTTTATTTTACAGAATTGATATGTAATGTTGTCTATATTGACAGTAAAAATATTAGTTCAAATATCCTCAACTGTGCCCCGCAAAATTATACGCTCTGCATTGAACCTTCAATCAGCCACAAAGGTGTAGTTATTTAAATAATACGACTAGTAAGAGCAGTGATCGATAAGACTACTCACTATGACTGCGTCCCTATTTTGAATTTCTAGAGGAAGAGGGCAGAGGATGCATAACTACTGGGTATTCATTTCAAAGTGTGTCATGACGTCACTGTTGTTGGGTCACCGATTTGAAGCGAGTTTCAGCTTATATGTCAGAGAAGTTGCCTATTATTTAAGGCGTTCTTCAATCTGAACTTGAGAACGTGTACGGTATAACTTGAACGTCGTAGCAACAGATGGCGGTCTGTACGGTCTGTGTGCTATCATAACCTCTTTCGAACTGTGTTTTGCGCCGGCAAGTCGTACGCAGGGTATTTGTTATCATCGGTTGCGTACGGTAACATTCCACAACACAAATCAAATGCTCCGTGTCCATGTTGACCGTCGAAGTTAATGTCAACAAATACGTAAGTAATCGTCTTAACCCTCTCCCCATATCCCGACAGTACGTATTTCCAAACAGTTCACATTCCTGCCACTACCGGCGTTACCGTACATATCGGTACGTACTCTCCAGAATGAACACCGTACTTGCTAGGCAACTTCTCTGCCTCACAGGTTATACACCTCTGCGGAAGTGTAGGAAGATCGAATTCTCTAGGCTCATCGGCTAGCCACATGACGGCATACAGCGAGCCATGACACATTTTGAACTGAACACCCAGTATTTTGTATACGAACCTACCTACCTGTACCTGCGCTGTGACGTCACATATACTTCGAATCAGGCAACTTCATTCCAGTTTATAGGTAGGTGGAATACGGAGCCTACTCATGTGTATAACATTAATCTATATATATAATTTGAACTGGTAATGGAAATTATGGGAAAACGGCTGAACGGATTTTTAATAAATGACCCCTCATTTTGAAGCTTGGAACCCGAAGTTTTTCAGAAAAATAGTAGTTTTCAGTGAAATATCAATTTTCCTACATCATTTCCCTATTTTCCAAAATCCATCTGTCGTCAGTTTTGAGAAATAATGGTTTTAGAATAAAACAAAACACGCACTACAATAAACAATATCACACGAAGGTCATGACCTGCAGAATTGCTGACATATTTAGAGTTCAGATGGCGTATAAAAATAATTTATATGTCTGATTCTCTGGTCTGTAGTTTTCCGAGTACAGCTGTGTATTGGATATTAAGAACTACAAAACTTAAGAATGTTTGATGAGATTATTACCATTAAAAATGAAATATTATTATAGTTAATACAATTATGTGAGTATACCTATTTGCCACTAATTACACACATTAATGCTATATTGATGATATGAAAGTGAAACCTTTTGAGGTTTTATGTAGGCCTAAGTAGACGCAGAGGAAGAATATTTTAAATTAGATCTTCATTTCTATAATTTACTGAATAACAGCTATATATTATAATGTTACTGAAAACTATAAAACTTACGTAAGGTAACAATATTGTTATTAAAAATTAAATATTTTATAGTTATTAGTCAAGTGATGTGAGTATTTTTCATATATTTAATGGCTGTGTGATGTACATATTTATATGTGTGATTCTCTAATTTTCCTAGGTAGTAATGATTCATGTTTCCTATTTTAGCTGCGTCTTGAAACTAAATCAAAATTAATTTCATATTTCTTTGGTTTAATCGAACCTGAAATTTTCTTAACTCTCACCTATAATCCGCAATGACCTGAAATAGCTACTGCATTACTCCTACATGAAAAATTCCCTGATCGTCCTAGCATTGTTACTTGCGTTTTCGCATTGAAATTCAAGAACTGAAGATGGATAGGTTCAAGGAAAAGTATTTGGCATAAAAAGCATTCAGAGGGAGTATGTTTCATTATTATGGAAGCAAATAACTTTCAAAATGTCTGGTATTCTTCATTGAAAATAAATTTGAAAAATTTTAATTTGAACTTCTAATGAACTTAGTTTGCAGCATTTGCTGCACAAGCCACTAGTTTTGAATGTATTTAGAATGCCAAAGATAAAGCTTCGAAGGGCACTCATTTGAAACAATTTTTTTCTGAATTCGAATAGAATATTTTACTATTTAAATAACTTAAATGAATTAAGATTTTTGGGTATTTTTTTTTTTTAAGTTTTCAGGTCATTTTACTGGAGTTTTTCTGTAGTTTTATAGGTCATTATTTCACAGTTTTAGATCATCAAAGTCCGGGCTCTGGTCATCACAAAAGTGAGGATAAAATAAGCCAACAGTGAAATCCGCAAAGAAGATAATAATTATAATGGTAATGATGATAAATGGCAATGGTGGCCATAAGCAATAATGAAGATAAAGATGCCAACGATGATGGTAAAGAATAACGGAAGTAGATTTGTAGAGAAGGCCGGTATGCACTGGTGACCGAGCCTCGACCCCTCAGCTGCATAAGTGACTCCACAGCCTCGCAGCCCGTCTCATGAAACTCTTATGCGGTGCGCTGAGTTATGGCCCGGCCCTAATACAAGCCGCGGGAGTTGGTAAGTTGCTAGGCAACAAGTCTTTATGTTTTGAGAAGGCTACGATCATCCATGTAAATGAAGTCGTGGCCTATTTTATGGACTTACTCCGTTATATTCTAGAAGAGAAAAGAGAAATTATTTTAAATAAGCGCCTGTGTGTAATAGCATCTGATATCGATACCCGGATTTGTCGGTGTTTATGTATCTATTCAACGTTATATATAAATGTTTATTTCCATCATTTATTCACTATTTCGATAGTCAGGCCTATATTTAGGCCCACTTCGTTTTTATTTTTCACTTATTTCCTATTTATTTATTTTTCACTTATTTCCTATTTATTTATTTATTTATTCATTCATTTCATTCATTTATTCATTCATTATTTATTTATTTATTCATTCATTCATTTACTTACTCATTCATTATTTATTTATTTATTTATGCACTTATTTATTTATTTATTTATTTATTTATTTATTTATTTATTTATTTATTCATTTACTTACGCATTCATTATTTATTTATTTATGCATTTATTTATTCATGTATTCATTATTTATTTATTTATTCATTCATTCATTTACTTATTCATTTATTATTTATTTATTTATTTATTTATTTATTTATTTATTTACTTATTTATTCATTCATTATTTATTTATTCATTCATTCATTACTTATTCATTCATTCATTCATTATTTATTTACTGTATCTATCTATCTATTTGTTTATTCATTCATTATTTATTTATTTATTTATTTATTTATTTATTCATTCATTCATTATTACTTATTCATTCATAATTTATCTATGTTTCTGTCTGTCTGTCTATCTACTTAATCATAGTTTGTTTATTTACTCATTATCATTTATTTACTGACTTTTATTTATTTGTCTGCCCATCCTTTCGTACCGTCCTGACGTAAGAATTTAGGGTCAGAGATTGAACTCTAAAACTCCAGGATATACTAACCGATAACTTTCCTAACTTGTTTGAGAACGAAAATGCGCTGCCTGGTAATGGCAGATCGAGGTAATGCATTTAATTTCTTACGGAATAAAGTTTGTACATTGAATATGCATTTCCTTTGGCAGTGCGTAAAGTGATTACCAGGGAACGGATTTATATGGACTAAAAATATATGAAATATGTAAATATATATGTAGTTATTTTTACCAAAATATGGAATTAAATATGGATTTTTACCAAAATATGGAATTAAATATGGACTTAAAATTATAAAAAAATGACTATGTACGTTAAATATTGGTACATTTTAATCAAACTAAACAAAAAATATAATGGACGTACCTTATCTTCCAATGTAGTTTCAACAAAACACAATTTTTATTGTCTGTTACCATAACAATAGGTTACAAACATTTCTTTCAAGTGCTGAAAAGTGAATCTTCTTCTATTGTCTCTGAGGATAGATTTATACTGACTAAAAGAGCGTTCGACGTCACAAGAAGTAACTGGTACATAATTCAATTTCACAATGTCTGCTGGGGATAAGTCCAAGTTAATCTTCACTGTTGATTCACCACTCATCACAGCAACAACCTTTTGTAGTTCTTCATATCCAGGGTTTTTTGAAAGTACAGTGTCCACCTTAGCTCTTACTGCATCTGCAACTTTACCTCTACCACGATTCAGTTGTTCCACAGTACTATTTATAATTTCAAAACTTTCAGATAGTGAAAGGTGCCTATTTTGGAGACTTTTGAGCGTTTTTATGATGCATGAAAATGTATGCTGAATGTGAGCTAAGTCATTCTTCACACTTATGTCACAGGTAACTGTTTTCGCAGTATCAATTGAGACTGCATCTTCAGAGTCCAATGCAAGGAGAACATTGTTAATAGAGTCTATATGTTCGGCATAATATTCAACTGCTTCTAGCCATGTACCCCATCTAGTTAAAATTGGCTTTGGTGGCAATGGAATTTCAGGGTACATTTCTTTCAACACGTTAACTCTACTGGGAGCTTTGAGAAATACTTTTTTCACTGATGAAATCAACAAATCTACTTTAGGGAAATTGTCTCTGACCACTTCTGCCACACGATGAAATGCATGCGCCACACAAGTAAAATGAGTCAATTTAGGATATACAACAGATAATGCTTGTCCAGCTTTGACCATATAAGGGGCAGCATCGCTAATAAAGAATAACACATTATCGTACATAATACCCTTTGGCCACAGGATACCCATAGCTTCGTTGAACAGTTTAACTATAGTTTTGTTATTGCACTTTTCTAGAACATCACAATGTAAAAGAATTCGTTCAGAATATTGTTCACTTAACAAACCGATAACTACATTACCAACAAGTCTACCTTCTTTGTCGGGAGTCTCATCAATGGAAACCCAAATTGAACTATCTTTAATTTCATCTCTTATCTTCTGTATTGTCTCATCGTAGATGGATGGAGCATACGTCTTCCTAAGTGTTGACTCATCCGGGATTGTATGTTGAGTATATTTTTCAAGGAATTCCCTGAAGACCTTATTCTTTAGTTTGTAGAGAGGAATATCAGCAGAGATGAGAGAACGGCACAGGTCGATGTTAAACTCAGATCTTACATTCGATGTTGTTGGTTGTGTTAAAAACAATTGTCTCTGCTTGGAATTTAGTTGTTTGTTGGCCTGATGTTTACTAGTTGTAATGTGTTGTTGCACCAGGAACTTTTGTGTAGATGATACTGCACACTGACACAAATTACAAAATAATATTTTATTGTCAGTTGATAAACCATCTTCTTTAAATTCTGAAATGTAACTTGTTAGTTTTGATTTTAAATTGACTGAATGACGTACTTTTGGCATATTTACCGTCTTTATAGTATGATTTACAAAACTGAACCTATGTGTACTCTGACTGGCATTTAACTGTTGAGCTGCACAACTGAAGTCTGTTAAAAATTTTAAATTAAATTAATACAGTTTTGTAACTTACTTTCCCATTGTTGATAGGACTGCTAATTTTCAAATAACTCTGATGTTAAAGGGATTACTGAACATGTGTTTAAATCTCTATTGTTGAAATGTATTTTTAAAAGTTAATGGAATTTTGTTTTGTTTTATTGTTAAACCTAATATAATATGGACTGTTTTATATGAAATATGGAAAATATATGGAAATTAACGAAAATATGTACTAAACTCTAAAATATGGAAAAATATGGAAAATAAAAGTAGGATTTTTCAACCCTACACATTGTGAAACATAAAGATAATGCAAAATATAAATTATATTAGCTTTATAAGTAAATATGTATTTACATATAAATCCTTTCCCTGGTGATTACTTACTTCTTTACACATTAGTGTTTTAAAGGCTTACTTTACTCTGTGATAACAGTGGGTAAAATGCAACTTTACGTACACTGTAGAAAAAATATGTTAACACCGTGACATTAGAACCTATAGTATTACCAATAACCTACGAATAGTAACCTCTGAAGGTAATTGGACTATTATACAGAGTTACAGAGTTATTATTATTATTATTATTATTATTATTATTATTATTATTATTATTATTATTATTATTATATTATTATTATTATTATTATTATTATTATATTATTATTATTATTAGTTTTTGAGTTTTTTTAGTTTTTATGTCAGTTTTATTAATTTATGCCATTTGTTGAGATATGTATCATACTATTCTCGTCATTTGCATATCTTTACAATACTACTTATATGATTCCAGTCTTCATTTATATGATTTCATTAATTCATTTGTAACTCATTTTATTTAATTGCCATTATTTTAATTATCTCACTGTACTAATTTTAATAATTATTTGTATGTATTATTTATATTTTGATATCTATTCATTTTGTCATTACTGTTTATTTGTATTTGTCTGTAATTTTAATAATTATTTGTATGCATATTTGTTATTCCTTGTACACTGTAAATCTTGTGCTGAACTGTTATTGGTCCAAGGCTGTTGTACAGCATAATAAATATTATTAAATATATAAATAAATAATTATTATTGTTATTATTATTATTATTATTATTATTATTATTATTATTATTATTATTATTGACATTACTGTGATGAAGGTATCCCTGGCAGGGATGTTAATATGAATTCATGAGAGGGGGATAACTTTCCAACAGGGGGAAAATATCCCCATTCCCTCCGTTAATTCGCACCCTGTTATTATAATACAAAAAGAATACGAATGATTTTATGAAACCTTTGTATGTCGGTAACACCGTCTACAAAAGTGAACAAGTAAGCTATGTGTAACTGAACCATTAAATTAAACATATTGTGTGTAATGTCAATAGTATAACCTCTGTAATAATACAAGTTTCAGGAGCCATTTCAAATTCCACATTTTCGCCGGTGAAACCATTCTATTTAAAACACCTGATTTAATTTCGTAACATACTGCACCAAGAAATACATGTCACATTGTGATGATGATGATGATGATGATGATGATGATGATGATGATGATGATAATAAGCATAATAATAATAATAATAATAATAATAATAATAATAATAATAATAATAATAAAGCGTAGCAACATAGAGCAGCAAGACAGAGATGTCTGCTTGAGGACTTCGCCTCTCAGTTCCCATTCTGGGAGGAATTAAAACTTAACAACAATAAATAATTGTGTTCTCTGCGGCCCTGGAGTCTTATCTGGCAGCAAATGAAACAAAAGTTTGAGGCAACTTCATGGGCCCCGTGGCGCTGTTAGCGGCGAGACCGGGAACTAGTTCGGATTAGCATCAATTGAGGTGGAGCGCAGCGCTCTAATTTCCATGGTTACCCACACGCGCGTCGTCGTGCTTCTTTTGTTTCAGCCGCAGAACCCGGAGAGTACAAATAAAAATCACATGAGAATCGACTGCAAGAGCGAGTGTGTTGGACTCCCTGGGCGGGTGGTCAAACACACAAGTATGCCAACAATGCGGTAATATTTACCTTCTACTTCTCTATTTATTCTGTATGTCAATACGCACTACATACATTTAAAATTTTTACAGCTACCATCAAAATACGTTCCATGTGTCTCTTGATAATAAAGACATCATAACCGGAAAATTAACAAAATCTATACCAGGTTGATAACTCTACGCAGCAGGTTAATATAGGCTAACATAATATAAGTCGAATTCGTTCATTCATTCATTCATTCATTCATTCATTCATTCATTCACGGTTTTCTGCCCAAGGGCAGGTTTTCACTGCAAACCCAGCATTCTCCAATCTTTCATATTTTCTGCCTTTCTCTTAGTCTCCGCATATGATCCATATAGCCTATATTTTATTATTTACTAGCCGTACCCGTGCGCTCCGCTGCACCTGTTAGAAATAAATACAAAGTAATTACATAATTAAAATAGGACATTTGATCCAGGGAAGATTCGTGTTTGATAGAAGGATAAATCGTTTAATATGTTACTTAATTTAAATTGTATTTAAATAATTAAAATGCGGTCATTTTAGTACAGAGAGCAAACATTTGGTGCAATGACAATTCCTTTAACATGTTTCTCAATTGTTATTACATGCAATCATAATTTAATGAAGATTGACATCATTTAGTTTTAATGTGTATACTTTATATTACTTGCTATATGTTTCAGAAGTTACTGTAATAACATTTTAGAATTATGCCCATCTAGAGAAACTACCCTTTCCAATGGTGAAATAATAATTAAACAATCAATTAGCTTCCGATATTACTTCATACAAACACAAAAACATTCTCTTAGGCTATATTTAATAGCTTTCGATTGTTGTTGTCCAAGGCCCCTTATAGACGAAGTCATTTGTTTTTATTTCAGTACAGCGCCTTAGATAGCGTTGTTATTGTAATTTTAAAACTCATTTATCTCATTAAATATCAGTCCTATCAAAATTTTGTATAGAATGAAACTTATCGGAAATTATTTTTAAGGAAACTTTTGTTACGTGATATTTTTCATGGGAATCAATAATAAGCGATATATGTCGATTTATTTAATTCAGGCCCCCTTATAACTCCCCTTTTAAATAAAGTATTTTGAATACCATATAGCCTAAAATCTAAGTTACAACGAACTTAATTTATATTCCAATTTTCATATAAATCGATTCAGCCATTATCGCGTGAAAAGGTAACAAACATCCAGACAGACGGATAGACAGACATACAAACAAAAATTAAAAAAAAAGCGATTTTCGGCTTCAGGATGGTTAATTATACATGTTAACACCAATTATTTTTGGAAAATCGAAAATTACCAGAAAAATTTTGGCTACAGATTTATTATTAGTATTGATTATTTATTTAACTAGCTAGCTAGTGAATACAAATTAAATTTATAAAACAAAAATGTTACTAGCCACTACCGTACGGTGTGATCTTAGATATTAATGTCTTAATAGTATTATTATCAAGCAAACATTCTGATGGGGGGGGGCAGATAAAAAAAGTTAAATATCTTTCTTCTACCATGCTAATAATGTCAAAGAAAGTCCTTATACAAATTTTGGCCACTCGACCGCAATTACGAGGCCATCCAGAAAGTGGTTCTCCCTAGGGCCGTTTACAGAAAAAGCACAATTGCATGGAAATATTTATTGAAACAGATACAGCAATTGTTGCGCTATTTGTCAACATATCCCCCACTGGAACTGAGACATTTGTCATACCGTGGGATCATTTTTTGTATCCTTGTGTCGTAGAAGTCAGCGGCCTGGGATCGAAACCAGCGTTCGACAGCCGTCTGCACCTCTCTGTCGATCCCATATGACAAATGTCTCAATTCCGGTGGGGAATATGTTGAAAAAAAGCTCAACAACTGCTGTGTCCATTCAAATAAATTTTTCCAATTAAATTGTGTTTTATTTCTGTTAAGGGCCCCTGGACAACTTACTTTTTTACGGACCTATTAATTGCGGTAGAGTAGCCAAAATTTGCATAAGCACTTTTTTGACTTTATTAACATAGTGAAAGAAAAAAAAAATAACTTTTTTATCTGCCTCCATCAGAATGTTTGCTTGTCAGTTTTCAATCCAGTTCGTCTTCAACCGAGGCGTTTTCTTTCTGTCCTCTCTCGTCCATCAATGATCTAAGTCAAGATTAATATATCTTTTAAGGTAATAATTGTTGTAGGTATATTCTGTAGGACCAGAAATTAATCTTTACTTAGATTCTTCGCCCAACGTGCATAATACTGTGGAATCCCGGCCACCATGTCACTCAATTGAGTGCTCTCCTTCTGTAATGGCAGTTGACTTAATAGGTTATATGTCAACATATATGTCGAACATGGAGTAAGGCCACAAAGGAAAAAAAACACTAGAGGAGAGAGATCCGATCCGGTGCTGTGGATTGAACTTCGGCGTAGCTCAGTGGTTAGAGCTCTTGGTACGTAGAACCAAGGACCCGGGTTAGATCCCTGGCGCTGGAGCTAATTTTTGTCCTTTAATAACCATTGTTACCATAACAGATATATTCTGTAGGACCAAAAATTAATCTTTACTTAGATAGGCCTAATGAAAAGCACCATAACAAAAATGTCCCACGTAGCTGAAAGGTCAAATAGTCCCACATTTGATATCCTAAATAAAATTGATCAAAACTATTGAAAATTATTTCAACTAAATGTCCTACACACTTAATTACATACATCGCTCGTAATGATGTTTTCAAAATAATCGTTTATCGTTGCCATAGCATTGAAATGTGAGAAGTCAAATTCAAATGTAGAATGTCAGAATGGCTCAAATTATCTCTAGTCGAAAAAACAAACCACTGTTACTGCACCACGATAATCTGTACCATTTCTATCAAGACAACCGAAAAGGTGACAGAAAATATTGGAGATGTTTTGATCGGAAAAACTGTAATGCGAGATGTACCACTAATTCAGATTTGGGAAATCTTAGAGTCTTAAAGACGGTACAGAAAACCATTTGCATCCTCCAAAAATCAGAGAGGTACGAGTGAGGGAGGTTCTCAATAACACAGGAAGGACAGCAAAAGGTAAAACGTAGGACATTAAAAAAACTGACATAATTGAATACTGACTTCTACGAAAAGGACATTTTATGAAAGTGGTCCTTATGAAACGCAGGTCATTTTACTATGTTGGACCTTGTAGCCAGGAACATACAACTGTAGGACCTTATGAACAATGGACATTTTTTTAACGTGAACATTACCAAACGTGGGACCTTATTTGCATATTGATCCTTGTAGGAAGGGATCATATCTCTGATAATCTCTCGGCCTCGCCAAAGGCCTTTTTTCCTTGCGGTCTCCTAATTAACACACTATAGGCCTATGCATTTCTGGATTCGCCCATACATGTTACATCCCCTGCCCATCTCAAACGTCTGGATTTAATGTTCCTAATTATGCCAGGTGAAGAATACAATGCGTGAAGTTCTGCGTTGTATAACTTTCTCCATTCTCCTGTAACTTCATCCCTCATAGCCCCAAATATTTTCCTAAGCACCTTATTCTCAAACACTCTTAACCTCTGTTCATCTCTGAAAGTGAGAGTCCAAGTTCCACAACCATAAAGAATAACCGATATTATAACTGTTTCATAAATTCTAATTTTCAGCTTTTCTGAGAGCAGTAATCATATTGCAAAAAAAAATAAAAAAAACGATTTTCGAGATAAATTTATTTTTAAAAGTATCACTATTCGTCTTTCTGTGTTTAATATATTATTATTTTTATAATTATTTGTCTAGGTGAATTATTTGTATCCTGTTATACTGTTTATAATAATAATAATAATAATAATAATAATAATAATAATAATAATAACAATAATGGTTTATTTAACCTGGCAGAGTTAAGGCCATACGGCCTTCTGTAACACTCAACCAGGAGTAAAACTGCGTTACAAAAAACACTACAAATTTACAAAGTGCACTACAATTTTACACACAAAACTGAATAAGATAATAATAATATAATGTAAACAAATAGTAAGTAGAAACCAGACATAAAATATAACATACAGAAAGAAATGAAAAAGCATAATAAAATGTGAACAGCAGGTCAAAATAAATGATATATTATTTATTGTTATTATTATTATTATTATTATTATTATTATTTTATTATTATTATTTTATTATTATTATTATTATTATTATTATTATTATTATTATCAAATATGGAATGACAGCTTAATCAACCGCTTATTTGAATCCTATAGATTCAAAATCCCCTATACCCACTTTCACAAATTGAAGAATTTTAACAGTAACTGGTGGCAAATAGAGGGAATTTTCAACCTAATAGTGACTTTTAACAAACCATTTTCTTTAAATTTAGTGATTTTTTGAATTAAAATTATATAAATCATTAGAATTAATTCTTAGCAAGCAATATGTGAGCATAAATCAATTTTGAACAAAATGGTCTTTAGAGGGTTTTGAATCTAGAGGATTCATTTCTTAACCCGATTTTTGTAACTATACTCACAAACGAGCTTAAACCTAAATTTTATGGAATCGATGCCTAGTGAATGACAAAGTATCAGAGTTGTGGAGTATAAGGCGCATGGAGGCAACCAAGTATGTGTGCTAAAGAGAACTTCTCAGTTAAGCCACTCTGGCACGAAGAGTATCTCGGGCGACGGGCGGGGTGAAATGGGACCCATTCAGAAACTTTTCAAAAAGCTGAATTCTCCGTCTCTGTTTCTTTTGTTTGAGGGAAAGTGGACCGAAGAATTGCCAGGCGCTTCTAAGAAAAAAAGGGAAAGAAGAGTACGTATCTCAAGTGTTCTAATCAACAGAAACTCTATTTCAGCTCTCCTTGTCTCCCTCCATCTATCTCTATTCAGAGACGAGGAAATTGTTCTCTTACCGTAACAAATGCATCGGACGTTGCTAAGCAACACAGCGCTCTTCCATTGTTTCCGTCCCGACAACAGATGAAGTGCGAGAAAGCCCTTCACAGTCCTTGCTTTCACTCAAGTAGCATTAACTAATTGGTAGGGGTGATGTCTTGTAGCCAGCTCAATCCAGCACCTCAGAGTGGAGAACAAGTTCAGAGTGTTAGGCAGTTATTTCGTTAATTCCCTAATAATAGCAAAATAGGTACAAGGGTAGTTAGAAATAGAACGTATCTTTATTATTTTAATGAGTTTCTTTCCCTAGGCTACATCCACCCCCTCTAATCTCCACCCCTTACAGAGGTGCAAGTCATTACCAGAACGCAATTTTAAAAAGTTCATTCTGTTCTCTATTCGTAAAAGTATGGCGGAATAATAATAATAATGTTGGTAATTCCATAACGCCTTAGAGTTTAGCTACTAGGAGTTAAAGCTCCCACTTGAAGAGAATCGACACTGAGTAGCAGTAGGGATGTAAGTTTTACTTGCTAACCGCTTTTCCCCCCATTTATTTTAATACATGTATTTTAATTTCTGGTACTGTACATGCTGTTGTAATCGAGGTAATTGCACATAATTATTCCATCATTTTCCTTCAAAAAACAATCTTTGTTCCATTCTCTAAAATTAACATACTAGGTCGTCTCAAAAGTCTTCTCTATTTAACAATATTGTACTCTTTGTATTTTGTTGATATTGTTTTCAAATACATTTCAGTAATTCAACTGCTTATCTCTATATAAAAAAACAAACCTCAATTTTAGATGCATGGTACACTGGGCTGCAAAATAAATTCAGAATCGAAGTCGCTGTCGATTTGCAATATTGTCACAGTCTAGTATATACAGTCACGAAGCTCAATACGTAGTAAATATGCATCCATAGATAGTTGCTTACCACTAGGATCGCTAATATCGCCTCATTACAGACAATGCGAAATAGTACCGGCACAGTCTATTGTTCCTAGCACCCTCAAAACTCAAGCTTCATGACTGTATATACTAGACTGTGATATTATCGTGTTACGAGGACTTCGCTTAGAAACAAAAGGTAGGCTATTGCTTATAAACTCTATAATTGCTATGTGTACATCATTCAGCTTGTTCGTGTATATCTTCAATAAACTATAAATTTTATATTTACATTTATAAAAAAATTGATACATTTTCTGTTAATACAATGTGAAACGTAATTGGCCGTATGCATCGATTGTAACAATGACAGCATCCATGGATAATAAAGAAGGCTGTTGAATACAATATAAATTACAGTTTCACTATTTTAGTGTAGTATTTTTATTAATGTTATAAAATAAAAGTATATGAATAATTTAAAATCAATTCATATTAAATAATAACGTGAACATGCTATAAAAGTAGTATTTACATGTTTAAAAAATACTAATCTCAGAAAAATAGCTTCCCACCTCGCCATGTTTGCCAAAGTCCTTGGAAAACAATATAATTTCGTATCGGCATTTCTTTTGCAGCCCAGTGCACGAATACGTGTATCCAATAGACAACAAACGCATGATTAGGGTATTTTTCCAAGATGGTGGACTAGACACATGTGTTCTAATATACAGTTACACTCTGTTTCTGAAAACTGTGGAGTAAATCGATGCATTTGGGTGGACCCTATGATAAGCGAATGGGCGGAACCTATCAGTGCGGGAGTGTATTGTGGGCTGCATCGGATCACGGCCGCTAAAGGGTGATAGATGACAGAAGGTGATAGGTAGGGGTGGCATTTTAGACGCTTGTCTTCAATCAATATTTTCCCCCAGAGCGATAATTGGACTGGCCCCCTCCACTCACCCTTTGCGTAAAAACTTGTTTCGGTTTCTATACATCACAGATTCCAGAAACGGAGTATAGTATACTTGTGCTCTCAGCAGTTTTGAGGTTAAGTACGACGAATCCACAAAACAGCCATAGAGAAATTTATTCTTTCATGGGGAGAGAGGAGCAGTGCTTTGTTGGTGACAGTATTCAGTGTGACAAACGTTCTATAAGTTATCAATTTCAAGCCCTGGGAATAAATTATGCTGAATAAAATGGTTAAGCGTTGTTAAAGATCGATTTTTTAAGTAATACATGTTCTAAAAGTTAACACTTAAATTGGCAAAACTTTATTTCTCACACTAGTTTATTAAACCTTGTCGGACCGTAAAGGAAACAACTATCGGAATGTCCATATTTTATATGTTGTGCAATATTATAGTACTGTGAAATTTTAATTTTCCTACCAATTTTTTCTATTGTTCTATTAAAAGTATAGCATAACTAGTGGCTTGTGCAGTAATTGCTGCAAACTAAGTCCATAAAAAGTTCAAATAAAAATTATTCAGATTTATTTTCAACTAGCCGTACCCGTGAGCTCCGCTGCACCTGTTAGAAATAAATATAAAGTAATTACGTAATTAAAATAGGACGTTTGATCCAGGGAACATTCGTGTTTGTTAGAAGGATAAATCGTTTAATATGTTACTTAATTGAAATTGAATTTAAATAATTAAATTGCGATCATTTTGGTCCAGAGACCACTCATTTGGTGCAATGACAATTCCTTTAACATGTTTCTTATTTGTTATTACACGCAACTATAGTTTAATGAAGATTGACATATCATTTAGTTTTATTGTGTATACTTTATATTACTTGCTATATGGTTCCAATGAATTATGATAATAACTTAATTTTAACCCTTGTTTTCTACGTCTTCAGTAAATGGCGCTTGGCCCACTATGGTTCTGAAACCTTAAAATAACTTAAATAGTGATACAGCATAAACAGTGATATGGAATTATATTTCTTTCTTTCGAAAATCTAAGAATTCACGATCTCCTATGTACCATTGCCATGGAATGAATAAATGTGTTTTTTCTTCCTACTCAAAAATTTTATATTTTGCACATGGGAATTACTGCAGGAACAACAACTCTACAATCTGAGGCGGCGGTGAAAACGTATTGTATTATTATTTTAAAAGTCTATCAGACCTACCAAATTTTGCATAGAATAAAACTTATCGGAAATCATTTTTAAAAAAACTTTTGTTATGTAACATTTTTCACAAAAAAAAAACAATAATAAGCGAGATATTTCGATTTAATTCAGGCCCCGTTAAATGAAGTATTTTGAATGCCATGTAGCTTAAAATCTAAATTACAACGAACTTAACTTATATTTCAAGTTTCATCGAAATCCGTTCAGCCATTATCGCGTGAAAAGGTAACAAACATCCAGACAGACAGACATACAAACAAAAATTTCAAAAAAGCGATTTTCGGTCTCAGGATGAATAATTATACATGTTAACACCAATTATTTTTGGAAAAGGGAAAATTACCAGAAAATTTTCGGCTACATATTTATTATTATATTATATTATATTATATTATATTATATTATATTATATTATATTATATTATATTATATTATATTATATTATATTATATATTATATTACATTACATTACATTATATTATATTATATTATATTATATTATATTATATTATATTATATTATATTATATTATATTATATTATATTATATTATATTATATTATATTATATTATATTATATTATATTATATTATATACAACGTGCGTTGATAATGGACGTACTCCGATAAGAAAGTTTTTAATTTGTTGTGGGGGCTCTTGAATCTCAGAAGCAACAACCTTTACAACGGCGCAACATAATCTGCTTGGCTCATTACCCAATTTTTTTTTGCATTGCATTTATTGCATATATAGTCTATTTTATGTATTTTAACACGATTCGATTGAGCATAGTTAAAATTTGAATTATAAAATAATGGCTTGCTAAGCTAACGTACTATTACTGCATACTAAATCAATACACTCTCGTTGTTCATTAATTTTCTGAGATTAAAATGAGTGTGTACATAAATATTATTTTAAGAAATACAGAAAACGAATGTACAAAAAAGCCTATCAAATTTTCTGTGCATAGGAATAGTTTAATAGCTTTCGATTTTTGCTGTCCAAGGCCCCTTTTTCGATTGTTGTTGCCCAAGGCCCCTTATAGAGGAAGTCATTTGTTATTTCATTGCACCGTCTTAGATGGCGTTATTGTAATTTTAAAACTCATTTATCTCATTAAATATCAGTCCTATAAAAATTTTGTAAAGAATAAAACTTATCGGAAATCATTTTTAAAGAAACTTTTGTTACGTAATATTTTTCACAAAAATCAATAATAAGCGAGATATTTCTATTTATTTAATTCAGGCCCCCTTATAACCCCCCTTTTAAATAACTTATTTTGAATGCCATATAGCCTAAAATCTAAGTTACAACGAACTTAATTTATATTCCAATTTTCATATAAATCGGTTCAGCCATTATCGCGTGAAAAGGTAACAAACAGACAGACAGACATACATACAAACAAAAATTTCAAAAAAGCGATTTTCGGTTTCAGAGTGGTTAATTATATATGTTAGGACCAATTATTTTTGGAAAATCGAAAATTACCAGAAAAATTTCGGCTACAGATTTATCATTAGTAGACTACAGATGAAGAATACCAGACATTTTGATAGTTATTTGTTTCCATAATAGTGAAACATACTATCTCTGAATGTTCTTGTTTTTTTTTTTTTTTTTGCCAAATACTTTTCCTTGAACCTATCCGTCTTCAGTTCTTGAGTTTCAATGCGAAATCGCTAGTAACAATCCAGGATGATCAGTGGGTTTTTCATGTGGGAGTAATGCAGTAGCTACCCATATTTCGGGTCATTGCGGATTGTATGTGAGAGTTAAGAAAATGTAAGATTTGTCATGCTTTGAACAAAAGACTTAGCATCTTGGTATAGCTGCTGCATGTTTCGTGAACTACCCTGAAATGTAGAGTGCAGAATCACTTTTTCCCACTGGATAGGGACCAATGGCGGGCTTATGTGAGTGCGGCAATGAACCTCCGGGTTCCTTAAAAGCCAGTAAGTAAGTAAGAGATCTTGCTGTGGTTATCAAGAGACTACAAAATCTTGTAGGCCTCTTATTTTATCAATAAGTGATACCTTTTGGTCTTTTCTTATGAATTGTAATTTTTTGCGCTTCTATCAAATACTGCTGGATTAATTTGTGTAACAATGAATGTTATTTCGTATATTTTCTGTAATATAGGCTGTTGTGAGGAATTTATTGCTGAGATGTGGAAAATGAGGCGAATGATATGTCAGGGTTGTAGAATCTTATATGCGCCCTAAATAAAATTGTCCATCGTAAATCGTTAGCAGTTTCAGTGTTTCATTTGTTGCTGGTTGAGGGAAATAAACTTACTCATCACGTGAAATGGCATGCTATTTTCCCTACAACAAAATATGCTTGGCAGCGATCACAAATCTAATCAATTAAACCAAAGAAATATGAAATTAATTTTGATGTCGTTTAAAGACGCAGCTAAAATAGGAAGCATGACTCAATTACTACCAAGGAAAGTTAGAGAATCAGACATATAAATATCTATATCACACTGCCATTACATATATGAAAAGGACCCACACCACTTGATTAATAATTGTAAAAGTATTTCATTTTTAATAACAATATTGTTACCTTACGTAAGTTTTATAGTTTTCAGTAACATAAGTTTATATAGGTCTATAGCCATTACTCAGTAAATTATAGAAATGAAGATCTAATATAAAATATCCTTTCTCTGCGTCTACTTACATAAAGCCCCAAAAGTTTTCACTTTCATATATCAGTATAGCATTATGTGTTGCATTAACTATAATAATATTTCATTTTTAATGGTAATAATGTCATCAAATATTCTCAAGTATTGTAGTTCTTAATATCCAATACATAGCTGTACTCGGAAAACTACAGACCAGAGAATCAGACCTGTAAATTATTTTTATACGTTATCAAAAAATTGCACAAATGATGATCGACATATTCGCATTATGATGGGAAAGAATCTGAGCCGTCTGAACTCTATGTCAGCAATCCTGTAGGTCATGGCCTTCGTGTAATAGCCTATTGTTTATTGTAGTGTGTGTTTTGTTTTATTCTGAAATGCAACACGGCCGACTTGATGCTCGCTTCGCTTAAGGAAACGAACATCAAGTCGGCCGTGAATGCAATTAATTAGTTCTCAAAACTGACAAAAGATGGATTTTGGAAAAAAGGAAAATGATGTAGAAAAATTGGCATTTCACTGAAAACTACTATTTTTCCGAAAAACTTTGGGTTCCAAGCTTCAAAATGAGGGGCCATTTATTAAAATCCGTTCAGCCGTTTTCCCGTAATTTCCATTACCAGTTCAAATTATATATATATATATAGATATTATAGCCTATTAACCTGTTGTATCCTATAGGATACTTTGTCAATTTAAGGGTTAATATCTGTCATGAGCACCTTTTTTTCTAGGCTTAGTTACAATGTTTTTGTTCTTACGTTTGTGACTTTGATACTTTGTTATGCTTCTTCATTTGTTAAAATTAAAAATTAAAAGTAAGTAGGTTTTTATACCACGGATAGACCTAGCCTCCAAGTGATGTAAATTCACCCTTCGTATTAAAGAGAAGACAGTTTCAAATAATTCCAGATTTCTCTATAACTATAAACAAGGTACAAGGCCAAAGTTGAAATCTTTTAAAGCAAACAGATTTTACACATGAACAATTAGTCTATTTATGACTCTATCAAGAACACGATCGCAAGATACTATAAAATATAATATGTAACATGAATTGAGGAACAGAGTCGTCTTTCAAAAAGCAGCAGAGTTTTTATGAGAAACATAAACTATAAACAAGTGTTCCTGCTTAAGGTGATTGAAATATTTCTCCTACATTTTATCATAATCTGTTGGTTCTTTATAATAAATTGTATGTATAGATTTCCTATCTTCCCCTTCACCCCGTATTTCACGTCACAGCGCAACTCTCCGTTTAGTTTACGTTCCAATGTTTGTATTACGATGCAAGCAATTCCGAAGCCTGATTCACAGTATGACGTTTCGATTTTTA
This sequence comes from Periplaneta americana, assembly GCF_040183065.1. Lineage (NCBI taxonomy): Eukaryota > Metazoa > Arthropoda > Insecta > Blattodea > Blattidae > Periplaneta > Periplaneta americana. The sequence continues at coordinate 55,662,927 of NC_091131.1, read as the reverse complement.
CGAATAACTTTCAAACTAATGATAATTGGACCCATGTTAATATGGCATTTTGTGCTCAAAATGGTCTATAGAATTGATTCCTAAAGGCGGGTCATTACTCTTGAATCACCCTGTATATATATATGTATACATGTGTGTATGTACAGTATGTATGTACTGTATGTATGTATGTATGCATGCATGTATGTATGTATGTATGTACTTATTTTCTATATCAGGAGTCAGTCCCTAACTTTAATGGTCTGCCAATATTTCACTTTACATTCATTTTGTGCTTTAATGCCTCTTTTATCAGTCTATTAGTATTTTTAGTAAGTTGTTTAACGACGCTGTATCGACTACTACATTATTTAGCGACACTGAAATTGGTGATGGCGAAATTATATTTGGCGAAATGAGGCCAAGGACTCATCATATGATTATCTGACATTCGACATATAGTTGGGTAAAGTGGCTGTCCTATGCCAGTGACTATATAGTATTTATTTTTACATTATTTTTCACAATTTTATTTTAGTCACTGTTGAATAGGTGTATGTCTATTACATTCAGTTCTGATTTTATATATCTACTTATTTCCAATTTTATCTATTTACTGAACTCAAGAAAAATAATTTTGATTTACAGGAACCTGTAATATATTTTCTTCGAATTTACTAGCTTCTATCTAAAATTGCGAACAGGTTCCTCCATCACTTTATATAACTTTATTTGTGAATCTTTTCTTGTCTCCTATGAATATCCTCGCATACTGATTCAAATTTAATCTATTTTAAGATATTTTCATTGTAGGAAATTTCACATCTTAAGTAAATAATAATAATAATAATAATAATAATAATAATAATAATAATAATAATAACAATAATAATAATAATAATAATAATAATAATAATAAAAGCCGTAAATCCCCAGAGGGGCAAGGCCTCCTGCTTGGGCAGGGGTGGCTCGAGTCTTGACCATCAGAAGACATCTTAAGTACCGGTACTGAAAATTTTAAACTTGTTCTATAATTTGATTTCCTTTCATTCTAGCTTACAGGAAAGTATCCACAAAAGTTCTTATTTTATTTTCAAGTAGTAAGTTTTTGTTTTGCAATCCTAGTATTTTTCGCGTAAGTACAAACTAATGGCAATTTTATCACTTAATTATCACATTAAACTATTGTGTAGTATTCCAGCCCTTGA